>NW_025783553.1:0-55523 GCF_021130785.1 Homalodisca vitripennis
TTTATTTTGTAACTGTACTTTGACAGTGTATTCACAATCCCATATCCACACGTATAGGATCTGTCGATATCCTACACAAAAGGTTTTATGTGGTGTGGGTTACAATGGTAACAGGTGCCTGCACTGCGTCACTTAAGTTTTATCACCTACCATAAAACTGACTGGGCCTCTGTTCCTAGATTTTATGATCCTCTAATCCAATTCTTGTAAATAACATCCAGTATGTCTAGAATTTTGTTAATTTTTGTGGTTAATTATCGTATACTTAATCGTTTCACGGTAATCATAAGAATTGATATGAGATAAAATTGCACTAGTCGTATATATGTACTTCGTAAGATAATTACATATAGTTATATCCTAAATTATTCTTTGAAATATGATATATCGGAATTGAATTTGGTGAAAATAAAACTCAATAATTAGCCTACTTTTCAGAATTATGTACCTAAAACGTACTTCGTAAGACAATATGTTGAAAATCGGCTGAATAATATATATTCAATGTGATGAACCTATATAGAACAAAATGGTGACAATAAAATAAAGACTATATTTTTGCCAAATTTTTCTGTCAGAATACAGTAGGGATGCCATGGAGAATTCCATAAAAAATATAATATTTTAGAAACGTTGAAATATATAACAGCTAAGAGAATCCGATTGTTAATAAATTCTGTTTTTAAATTTTTAGTCCATTAAACGTCTTGTTCTTCTTACTAAATTCGTTCAAGTATGTTAATACCATTAGATAACTTAGTTTAAGTTTGGTTGAAGTTACATGTCTTTCATATACATGCTAATATTTTGGCTAACTAGTCCACATAAAATTAATTTTACTACCTGTACTTTGGATAATCACAGAAATACAAGATAAACAAAACAAAAACTTCCCTTTTAAATGTTTGTTTATTGAGTAATAGGGAAGTCATTAAAACGCTTTACATAAAAAATTAAAATACAAACGCAAATAATATTAATACTTTTAAATCGTTATTTTGGAAATCTCTTAAATGAGGTACTGCAACAATTATTATAGGTTTAGAGAAAATAATAAAGAAGATATCAGTAAAAATTAATTGGACGTTGTACAAAATGAACAGCTTATGTCTATTATGCATAGCTACAAAACACATTGCAGCCATTAATTTGAGTTGGAAAAGGAAGACAAAGAATATTATTTTATTGACATTTGTGTCACAGTCAAAGTAAACAATCAAGAAATTTTCAAAACTGGTGGAGAAATTCTATCAAAACTGTATTGTAGCCAAAAAAAACAATGTATGACATTTTGGGACACGCTCCGCTGTCTACTAATAGAGTATGTGCAATTTCATGTTAGGCTATAATTGGAATAGCGAAGAAATTGGCCAAAAAATAGGTCAGGATACGACACAATCTATATAAGATTTTGACGAACGACCAATGTAAGATTTGGCACCAATTTCTTAGGAGGATTTATAGTAGGTTCGATCGGCAATAAATATACTCACATGGACATACGTGTTATTTATTTCAAAATTAAATTACTTTGTGATCGTTTTAAACACTATAAAAGATCTGAAAATATGCATTTTACAGATAACGATTTTTGTATTAAACTTGAGTAAAATTTAATATTGTTTCCTAATTAGAAGTTAGATGCCATGTAATCTAAAAACAACTGTAATATTTAAACATAATATTCGAAATAAAATTTATTTCAGATAGTTTTAATTAAAAACTGAGAAAAAGAAAAATGTCTCTCTTAAAACTCTAAGCATTTACAAACTTATTACACAGTTAAAACGAATGAATTACTATTTAAAATTAAGAACATTTACATAGATTTACATGGAATTTATAAATATATTTTCCAATAATAAACTATTAAATTTGATCTCTTCACATGAGAATTTGATTTGCTTTAGGTACAGGCATCTTGAAAATTTAATTGAAACATATTCAGATAATGTTTACTCACGCGCACACCTGATTTTTTCGTTATCTTGAACGATTTTCGTAAGGACTGCCTCCATCTCCACTGGAGGGTCATGTATTTAGACGTTCTCTCACCAAGTCTTCTGGACCATGCCTATTGTTAATCTCCACTTGTGATTAGTGAGTACCAATATTTTTGGTGTGTGAAATTGTTGAAAGCGATGTGTTTATCATTTCCTGTTGTTAAGCAGCGACGTGTGAACGGAAGGATCATCTCGGTTTACATCCGGCGGACGTTTGTTTCGGTTTATATTACTATACTTCCTTTCCTACGATGGGAAGGTGGTTTCTCTTTAGCCATGGATTTTGCTTTACTAATACTTTCATATCCCTTACATCTGTCATAGTGCAATTTAATTACAAAATCTAGCGCGAACAGAACTAGAAAGAATAGTATTCACAAAAAGTTCTGTCTTTATCTAAGAATATAAACAGAAACTTTAAGGTGGTTCGGTAGGCATAAATCATGAAAAAATAGAACATTTTTTATCAGTTTTGTATTCTTTTAAGTTTAAGTTTTAATTTAAGACCCCTCCCTTTAATGTATTATAAGTAGTATTTAAAGTATTCGACTTTTTATATGCCAATGTCATGGCTTTTTGGCTTGCATTTTTCTGTCACGGGAATGCAAGGTTGCCTTTAACGTACTCACAGATATAATTTTGTATAGTTCTTGGAGTGTTTTTTTTATTTAGTTGGATTTAGGTTAGTTCCATATGGTTAGTATACATCTGTTTTATATCAACAGCTTTGATCTTGCCAGTCAGTATTGTTATTGTTCTCAGATTGTCAAACTTTCAGTTTTGATTCTGTTTGTTTACAGTAAGTGTTTGCGTTATAATATACTTTATATAATATTTACGAAATGACGAAGCCAAAAGAAGTTTTTTAAGAAGAGAAGAAATGTAGGGTTGCCAAAGTGTAACCTTTCTATGAGTGAAAATACTCAAACAACTGGTTCGAGTGTAGTCCAAGGCCTAGATCCCAAACTAAGTGTTCTGCCAAGTGTTCAAACTGCACACAATGTGATTTAGAATCTAACTACAGTAATTCTAAACACACAAAAGAATCACATTTATTTGAAATAAATACTAGACTAGTATACGGTTTACGTACCATTGGGAGAGACCAAACTTCAGGAAAGATATTTTGCTCAATTCTCAACCTTCCAAAACCACCTTCAAAATTCCACACAATCATTTACTGGGTAAAGTCACTGAAATTGTCTGTAAAGATGTAATGAAGGAAGCTGTAGAGAATGCTGTACAAGAAAATGAACTGAGTAGGGAGCTTTGTGTAGCCGTTGATGGTACTTGACAGAAGAGGGGCCATATCTCAAATAACGGTATTGTGACGATTAAGCGTAGATACTGGCTGTGTACAAGATGCGGCTGTTATAAGCAAGTTCTGCACTTGCAAAAAATTAACTAAAAGGTGAAAATGAAAGTAGTTGTAAGGCTAATTTAATAGGAAACAGTGGTTGCAATGGAAGCGTATGGAGAAAAAATAATTTTTTTATAGGTTCCAACCTATAAAGGTAGGTCCCTAGCTATGGCGTAAGGTAGAGGTATTATTAAGGAGACGGGGACTCGAGTGCATTTAGTTCAGTTGCCTAGAGTAAACAATACATTTGTAGAGTATTGTTCAGAAACTTATGCTAAATAATTATATTTTGTAATAAATGCAATTTTTCATATTGTCAGAAAACTTCTTTTCTATACTTGTTTAACTGGAGAAATAAACCTGTGTTGGGTTAATCCTAATGGTATAGAACTATAGTAATTCTGTTTTCATATCTAATACGTAGCCTCACAATACCATTGCTATTAATCGATATTGAAGTTCTCTCTTTTTGTTATATACACACACACGTATTTTCCTCTTTGCAATGACCTGAAATCTATAAACACAAAACTTTTCCCCAAATCGACAGTTAGATCCTTCACTGACAATTAGTAAACTAAATAGTCGGATAAGGTTTATATATAAATCAACAACACCATTAAAAACAAAACACAAAGACGTTGATGAAATGTACACAGCACACAACAATAAATTAAATAATGCAAGAGTAAGATAAAGAATGAACAGCATTGAACTCTTTGTATGGAATATTTTTATCTAGCTCACAATGCGATAGTCATTACTCTATATGAAACTTCTCTTTTTGTTATATATACACACACGCATTTCCTCTTTGCAATAAACTGAAATCTACATACACAAAACTTTTCCCAAATTCACAGTTAGATCGTTTACTGACAATTAGTAAACTAAATAGTCGGTGAAGGCTGGGTATAAAACAGCAACATCATTAAAAACCCACACAAAGGCAGTTATTAAATGTACATACCACAACAATGAAGTAAAACAAAATTCGAGAGTAATATAAAGAATGAACAACATTGAACTCTTTTGTTGGGAATCTGGCGGTGGATTTATTTATTATTCATGGCGTCACAATGCAATGTGGGCTCTTTACTGGATTGGACATTAAATATAAGCCAGTTCTGCCAACACAATCAGTCTAACTGGTTTGGAGGTATAATTTACTAAAACTGGCAAAACCCTCCTTGCTTTTAATTAATGATAAAATATCTTGAAATAAAAGGAAGTACAGCTAATTTCTCACAATGTAATGTTAATAATAATGTAATGTTCAGGTATTAGTGCTTACGTACTGGAACAAAGTAACACATTTATAGGAATCTTTTTATACAGTTTGGAAAGTGGATTATGCAATGGAAGATATAAAAGTCGCTAAAACATATAACTAAACACATAGTCATTTAGGGTTAGTACTATTAGCAATAAAACTGAGTTTAGTTCACTTCCAAGGGCGTAGACTTCCTTTAGACGAGAAAGGAGTACTTTTACACCACGTGTCTAGCGACAGGCTTCGCTGAAGTAGCATGTAAAGTGTCAAGTGTATGGCTACTTTTATTAGGTACTTGTGTTGCTAAGTTATTTATTCTGAGGAATCTCGTTTTTATCATTAAGACCTTTGCATAAACGTTCAATAACACTCGACAACATAATGGTAACACTATAGCCTCTAACACTTTAAGCTGTTTCTAAGTTCACAATTTTAGCAAGTGTTTTGTTTAGCTAATTCTGTTCCTGTTGAAGATCTGCAACGCCACTTTGGGCTCCTACCCTTGAGCACCAGACGCCAAATTGCTGACCTGATGTTCTTGAAGAAGATTTTGTCGTCGTCTTGTGATTCCCCGAGACTTTTAGAGAGGATCAATCTTCGTTGTCCCCGACCATCTTCAAGATCTGTGCAGCTTTTCGAGAGGGAATTCCTCGCTACGAACTATGCGTACAACAGTACAATACCGAGAATTCACAGGTTGGGAAATGGTCTTCCTGCGCATATTGATTTGTTCAGCATGTCCGACACATCATTCAAGAGGGAGGTCACTAAATATCTCTCTGGCCACACGTGAAACTCTGACACTGAACGTTATATTTTGCTTGCTGTTTTTTTTGTTTTTGTTTTTTTTTGTTAACACTTTTGTTTATATTTAATGGCATCAAACCCTGCATGTATTGTCGCATATTGTATATTTCACTGAATAGAGATGGTTTCTTGTGAATGTTATATATTGCTTGCTATTTTCTTAACACTTTTGTTCATATATTATTATAATAGCATCAAAATTTGCATGTATTGTAGCATGTTTTATATTTTGCTAAATGGAAATGGTTACTTGTGATTTTTTTTTATATATATCAATGAACATAGGCTACGCTAATCTTTATTTTTTTCTTTCGTATTGTATTTGTTCATATGCATATGTATGTCTCAGTAGTATATAAGTAACTCTATATTTTATACGCTACCGGTACTTTAACCCTGGAACCATACACCTCAATTTTTTGTCACACTAACCGTACACTGGGGTACTGTGTGCCCCAAAAATTAAAAAATATTTTTTTTCATATTAAGTAAATTCTTTTTTATTAAAAACACATCTTATTGGTTTACAAGTTTTTGAACAATGAAACAAAAATATATTGATACAATTTTAAGTATATTCAAGGCTGTAAAACATACATACATACAAGAAAAAAGTTACATTTGTATGAAGGTTTAGTTTTAGATCCTGAACTTTCAAGTTTTTTTTTCTAGTTTTCACTCCTGCAATCAACACAAACAGAATCAGAATGTGTTTTTGCAAGTAAACTGCTTACACTCATCACATAAGTTGGTGGTTTTTTGTGTCTTTGCTCCGGGGACAAATGCTGCACCTTCCGGCCTTACGGTTGACAGGTGCTGGCTTGACTGGCACTTGCACACCAAGTTGTTCCGCAATGGAAAGCCTAATCCCTCTTCGAATTGATGTGTTTTGCAGCCGCTGTTCCATCCAAGGCCTCATGAGGTCTTCTGCCAGAGTAAACAAGAATGTAAGTCTAGACATTGGGGTCTGGTTTGACTTCATAATAGGTATTCTCTTTGTAAATAATGTAGGAGTTCAAACCAATACTATTTAACATTCCATAAAATATGCACATAGGCCATCTCCTCGTTTTCCTGCTGCATGAGTACTGAGCAGACATTTGATCCAGTACATCAACCCCTCCTTTCGTACAGTTATAAAAGTGAATCATTTCTGGCAAAGTGGGTACCTTTCCGTAAGCTGGAACCTTGGTGCATGTTAGATAGGAGAAGCACGATTTTATTTTTCTTTGCTGCATAAGACACCATTGTTAGATTGTTTGTCAAACAAAAAACAGTGATGTTTCCGCTGGTCTGTTTTTCAACATTTCTGGTGGAATGTGTGGTTTAATTCTTTCGTAAAGTTCCAACCATTGTAATAATTATGCTTTTCGAGCATCTCGTTGAAAAGTGGTACCGAAGAAAACCAATTATCAACGGTTATATTTCGGTTACTACCTTTAATGGGATCCGACAACTTTTCCACAAAAAATGTTGCTTGGGGTTTTCCTTCAGTATCCATTTTTTTTCCCAATATAAGGAATGGCATTAATCAAATACCCATTTGTATTACATAACATTACAATTTTTATACATATTTGGCAGGCTTATTTGGGATATACATACGAAATTGGCAGTTACCCCTGAAAGCTAGCAAACTGTTCATCAATTGTGCAATTACGCTCCAGGAGTGTAGAGCTCTTTGCAGTGCTGGATAAATATATCCCAAATTTCTCGGATTGCAGCAAAAGGATCCAGCTCTTTTCTCGCATCTCGAGTAGTCTTTTCATCGAACCTCAAACAATTGATTAAGAATTCAAATCTACGAAGAGGCATGACAGTTTTGGTTATGCGAAGTCCTCTTGATTCATGCCAAAGAATTTCGATTGGAGTGTGGTTTTGTTTTTGAGCACACAAAATAAATCACAAGTCCTAATAAGGCTCTTATCTCGACTGGACACGTTTCTCCGGTACAACTTTGATTGTTGTATTGTAATTTTTTATCTCTAATCTCCTGGTTAGTATGATAAACTATCTTATTTATAATAGTTTCATCCAAAAATAGGTCAAATACCTGAGTAGGATTTGTGACTCCCCTAGCAGCTCCTTCTGGACGAGATCTAAATAAAATTATATTTCTTCTTGGCGTTCTCCCAACTCTTGTAGATGGTTTTGTAGACCAGCGATGTTTATTTTTTCCCAAAAGTTGTTTTTTTTTTAGTTGGATTACATTTTGTTGCTGATCATGAGAACTGTTACCTCTTATGTCTGCGTCATCTTCATCATCTTCTGACAGAACCTGTGCTGAAGTTGTGGGTTACAGGCTCAACACTTTCTTCAAAAACTTCGTCTCGCCCTTTTTTCTTATGCAGAATTTCTGACACTTCTTCCTCTTTGTCACTTTCAGTTGGTAAATACTCATCCTCTCCGATGCAATCAGGCGAAAACAAATCTGATAAGACATTGTCATCTTCTACATAGTCCAGTTCATTCTCATAATCAGGTTGATCTTCAAATACATCAAGCTGATTCGGTTCTCAGATGATCGAAGTAATTCATTTAAAATGTCTTCATCATCTTGCAGGTTATCCATGATTATTTAAACACACAAAACAAAAAATAACAGACATAAAACAAAATAACTAAAATATGTACACCTGTGGATAAAGTAACACTAACCGTACACTGGGGAACTGAGTGCCCCAAACATGAACTGTAGACAAACAGCGATGAGTCACGCACACGGCAAACAATGCAACTGACTGGTCGCCACAAACAAGCAAAAAAGTCGTGGAGTATGGTGGCGCCTGCGCGTTGCCAACATAAAACTACAGCAAAATGAAAAATCCCTGGGGCACTCAGTACCCCGGTGTACGGTTCCAGGGTTAATTAATTAAGTCTTTTTTACGGTTCCACCTTCATGTTGCACTTGTTTATGAACTATATTGCTGTTGTAATTTTTCTTTTTATTCACGATGTTGATGTTATTTGGCACTTGTTTTGCTTATTTTTTTGCTTCTGTTTGCTTTAGCATGTATGCATGTAAACTATTTATGTAAGTTGTTTATATCAAGCCTCTTGTATTTTCTCAATACCTATAACAAATGTGAAATGGTGTATACCGTATGTAAATAAATAAATAAATAAATAAATAAATAATTGTTCCTCAACATCCAATAGCCTACCTTTCAAAAGAGATGCATTTTCACTATTTACTGCAATTAGTCCTTGCTGTTTATCTAAATATAAATGTTTCTATAAACTGTTACACATTTTTTGACATTTGGTAATTACTAAAGGGGAATAATGTCTCATATTTAACTCAGTGTATCCATGCTTTAATAACTTTTTCACTGAGGAGTTTCACTTCCTCACTGTGAATTATTTTACTAGGCTATCTGAAGCAAGGCCAATGTAAAAACGTTCACTAACACTCAATAAAATCCTATAGAGTGTCATATACCATCTTTATATCAGCTTCATGTTGTCTACGCAAAGAAATGAAGGTTCATGCAAAGTTTCACTTCTACAAGTCAGTTCGTTCTTGAGTCATGGTGCGGACAGACAGACAGACAGAAATGCAATTTTCCACTCCCTCGGGTAATAGCCTCTGCCGACGCTTAACTAACAACAGTGGTCTTTCTTGAGCCATTTCTGTCTTGTTTCTGATTGGAAGTTGTGGTTAGATTATCTCATAACTATAGTTCTTCCGGATATTCTTAAGAAAGGACGTTTGAAGGAGTGTTACTTGATTCAAGCTAACCGGCCACTTGTTTGAAAGTGGGTGCGAAGAAATAACTTTATAGAACGATAATGTTGAGTTTTAGTTACACTTCACCTTCCACTTCATATGGTATTTGAAATCTACGGCTCAGACTTGACTATGGAATCTGGAGTTCACATCTAAAGAGGTACAAAAAGTCAGCATAAGAGACCCAGACTACAAAACAGCTCTTTGTGGTTTCCTAGCAACCATTCAGTGTAATACAGACTAAAAGGTGTTCTCATTGTCTCATCAGCTTTCCGATTAGGGAGCTAGAGAATGTGTACCCTAATGAACGAGTTTTGACTATAAGATTATGATAGTTTTTACTCTATTGCTATTCTTTACTGTATGATTGATTATCTAAAACGATTATTTAATTAAATTTCTTGCCTGACTCATTAGTAATGAGTATATGAGGCATACTCTTGTAATTTTTTAAACATAGTTTGAAAACACTTAAGGTATTTGTTTGAACGTTACACATGATCAACCTTTTAATTTTGAACAAACTTAGTTGTACGAGGGTCAGTCAAATATAAACAAGACTTTTAACTTATACGTTTATTAAAGCTAAAAAATACAATGATTACATGTTACTGCTTTTCTACATAGTCTCCCTCAACTCTCACACACTTTTCCCAGCGTGAGGATAGCTTATGGATCCCTTCTTCATAAAAGATTTGAGGTTGTGTCTTGAACCGATTGCACACAAATTCCTGTACTTCCTCATCACTTTCAAAACGGTTTCCACCAAGTGCTTCTTTGAGAGGGCCAAAGAGGTGAAAGTCACATGGAGACAAATCTGGGCTGTAGGGAGGATGTTCCAATGTTTCCCAATGAATTTGGCGTAATTTCTCTTGGGTCAAGGCAGTTGTGTGAGGCCTAGCATTGTCATGAAGCAAAATGACATCTCTGATTGGCTGATTACGCCTTTTGTTCCGAAAGACTGGTTTTGCTTGCTCAAGAAGTTGACAGTAATAAGCAGCGTTCACAGTACGACGTTCGTGTAAAAAGTCAATAAGCAAAACGCCTTTGCAGTCAAAAAAGATGGTGGCAAGAACTTTCCCAGCAGACAACCGTGTTTTGGCTTTCACAGGGCGAGTTTCGTCTTTCCTTCACCACTCCATTGACGCCATTTTGGATTCAGGAGTGTAGTGATGGACCCACGTTTCATCACAGGTTATTATGCGATTTAAAAAACCATTCCCCTCTCTCTCAAGCCGGTTCAAAAGCCTTTAGCAAATGTCTCTCCTGGTTTGTTTTTGATCGAGAGTCAGAAGCCGAGGGACCCATCTTGCACAAATTTTCCGAAAACCCAGATGCTCTGTGACGATGGAATGCACACACTACCGTGACTAATTTCCACTTCACTGGCAATTTCATCTATCGTTAAGCGTCGATCATTTTCAAGAAGTTCACGAACAGCACAAATGTTCTCATTAGTCAAACTGGTCCTTGGACGCCTATTGTGACTTTCATTTTCAACTGTTTCACGTCCGCCTTTGAACTTTTTAACCCAATCGTACACTTGAGAACGTGATAAAGTCTTATCCCCAAACTGAGTTGTCAGTCTAACAAAAATTTCACTTGGTTTAACACCTTCGTTTGTCAAGAACTTAATAATAATTCATTGCGCAACTGCAGGTACAACCTCTTGTTCAGACATGGCTACAATGACAAACAAAAACAGCACTGAGAACGCATTGTTGCAGCTTTCCCCCTCTCCCAGGCTGCCCCCTACCACTACTGCAACATGGCTACCTGCTATAACCTGGACGTTGGGTATAGTAATAAAAGTCCTGTTTATATTTGACTGACCCTCGTAAATACGATAATACTTTCAATGCCAGTAGTAAAATTTCCCTGTAAACCTGATCCTTAAAATTATACTTTCTTTTCAAATGTATCACAAATTCAAAATGACATATGACATTTTAATTGTTATTTTTTAAAAGTAAGACAATTGACTGTGCCAAATTGATATTCAATCGCATCAAACGGGGACCCCTGAAGACAACTGGACAATTAACGAGACTGGCTAAAATGCATACGCCGCTTTCACATTACTCCTTTCGAAGTGGCCTGATGTGCTAGAAACACGTATTTGACTCAATCCCGTTGCCAATTTATAGGTATGAGATCACGTAATTCTTAACAGTAGTCACGTATTGCACTGTAATGTACATTACGAGGTAAGTTTAAGGTTTTTATCGGAATAAACGTTTTTGACTCGCGTTCGGTTTTAAATAACACGCAATTATAGGAATTTGAATAAGTTGTCATTTTACAGTATTTTTGGAAATCGTTATATATTAGGTCTATAAAACGTCTCTTTTGGTCTTCTTAAAATGAGTAAACCCCTAATACAGGTTTTAATAATTTATTATATAATATATAATATGGAATTTTATATGACAACAGCCATCAAATTAGTTTAAATATCGGACCTATCGTTTCCTGTACAATATCGTGCACTCTCAGTAAGAAATATTCTACACTCAGAATGGGTTGTATTGGTGGACCTATAGGTACTGAGTTAAAAATATCGGACACTTTCAATGGGAAATATTCTACACTCAGAATGGGTGTTTAGGTGGACCTACCGGTACTGAGTTAAAATATCGAACATTTTCAATAGGAAATATTCTACACTCAGAATGGGTGTATTGGCGGACCTACCGGTACTGAGTTAAAATATCGGACATTTTCAATGGGAAATATTCTACACTCAGAATGGATGTATTGTCTGACCTACCGGTACTGAGTTAAAATATCGGACACTTTCAATAGGAAATATTCTACACTCACAATGGGTGTATTGGCGGACCTACCGGTACTGAGTTAAAATATCGGACACTTTCAATAGGAAATATTCTACACTCAGAATGGGGTGTATTAGCGGACCTACCGGTACTGAGTTAAAATATCGGACACTTTCAATAGGAAATATTCTACACTCAGAATGGGTGTATTGGCGGACCTACCGGTACTGAGTTAAAATATCGGACAATTTCAATGGGAAATATTCTACACTCAGAATGGATGTATTGGCGGACCTACCGGTACTGAGTTAAAATATCGAACACTTTCAATAGGAAATATTCTACACTCAGAATAGATGTATTGGGGAACCTACCGGTACTGAGTTAAAATATCGGACATTTTCAATGGGAAATATTCTACACTCAGAATGGGTGTATTGGCGGACCTACCGGTACTGAGTTAAAAATCGGACACTCTCAATGGGAAAAATTCTTCATTGAGAGTGGATGGTTTGGCGGACCTATTGGTACTGAGGTTATATATCGGACACTCTCAATGGGAAAAATTCTTCATTGAGGGTGGGTAGATTGGCCGGCCTATCGGTCCTGACTTACAATAACGGCCACTCTCAATGGGAAATATCCTATATTCAGTATGGGTGGGTCGCGTACACTCCGGTATTGAGTTAAAATACTCTAAACTGTCAATGGGGGTTATTTGATACTCCAGATGGGTGATTTAAAATATCGAAGATTAATCATGCGCGTAAGCTCTATTTTGAAATAAAACACACATAATTAAGAAAACTCATACATTTGTCATCGTTTAGTGATACATAAAATTAGTAACGCTAGTGATACCCCTGTTTCCTTTAAAATCCTTTCCATTGTCAAAAAGAAACTTCAAACAAAGAAAAATTAACACACACACACAAATAAACGATTTATCATTTAGTGCTCTAAGTGGCTACGTTTAAAAATATTACAGAGAAATAATAATTTGATTACAAACGTATGCACACGTTATTAAAGAAACTTAAAACGGAATAGTTCCAAGAAATAAAAGTTTTATTTTACATGTCTGACATAAGTTAGCTAGAGAGCAAAGTTTCTAGAGCTAATGTTCCTTTTATAGCTCTGTGCTCGCCTTTCCCTTAAGTAATCGTCTGAGAGGGTTACTGTACTTGTGTGCAACCTGTGAACTTTTCTCCGAATTTTAGACAATCTCGATCTCGAATATTAATGTTGGAAAAATGTTTGTAGTATTAAACTCACCATTTAAATCAACATTATTTTAAACTGCATAAATGTTTCACCCATACCATTTTTCACTACCCCATACTCCTAAAAGTAATTACTTAAATCGTTGATCCAAAATATTTACTCATTTAATCAACCCTAAAAAAATTATTGTTCGTTATTGACAGTTTTCATTCCTTTATTTTTTGTTCATTATAAAACTCGTTCATTCAAACTTTGGCCTTTTACTTAGCATAGAGATGTTACGGACAGTGAAATTATTTGAACTTCAAATTGTGTTCTGGATAATTGTATTAGTTATTAGCAGTTTCGCACGCTTTTAGTAAGCTTTACCCGTGTATGAGCAATTCAGGTTCAAGTAAATTATATTTCCAAATTCAATTTTAAAGTTTGCCTTGTTGCCGCTATAAAAAAATGTCCGCAGGACATCTAGAACATGAAATTAAGCTATTTTCCTAATAGTCGAGGATTGGAAATAGGAGATACTAGCAAGCGATGAGTAGTTAGTTCGGTGTTTTACACGTTTCATTAGAAATTGAAGGAAATACGAACAACAGTACTGTCTGTTTCTCGCGATTGGCCTGTGGTTGGCGTTGGCGTGTGCGTAATTAATATAATAAAATGTATAAAAGTAGTATAATTATACTTTATCACTGTTAATAAAACAAGGCAGGAGTACGTCATGCCACATGACTCGTAACAGACTATGCTAATGTTACTTGCAGAATTTAATACATCGAGGGCAGAAAGACAGACATTCATAGAAAAAAGACATTTTAACCCAGCATAAAAAAAATTCTGTCAGCCTTCAATGACGTTCAGCCTAATTCCATAGTTGAATATAAACACTCATAGAACTCATTATTATCAAGTAGAAATAACATTTCATGCAAAGATTAAAGTCTGCAAATATATATATATATATATATATATATATATATACTGTATATATATATATATATATATATACTGTATATATATATATATATATATATGTGTGTGTGTGTGTGTGTGTGTGTGTGTGTGTGTATTTTTTGTATTTTTTGTATTTTCTTGTTGCCATCGTGGGTATCTATAAGACATATGTAGAATTATTTGCTACCGCTCTGCTAAATCCTACAGAGTTAAATAACCTCCATCGTCTTCAGTCTTGCTAGTATATAAATAAAACTTCATACAGAATGTAAAGCCTATATGTCAGTTAGTTTTAGAGCTGCCTAGAGGAATGACACAAAAAATTATATTTCCCCGCCCCACAAGTGATATGCTTCGCTAGCGCTCAGCCAATAAATTTATAATATAAAATATGAAACTTAATCCCTCTAGCTGATAAAAATATTTTCTGGATCAATTAAGGGAAGATGAAGTCGCTATCAAATATTGGTTGACATATGACAAGAAATTTATAAATGAAACGTATATTTTTGACATAAGTTTATATTGTACATTATTTAGATTCGATTAGTTAGTTACAGTAACTACAATAGGTGGTAGAATAGTATTAGGTTTTGATGTTGCGAGATATTGAAGGCACTTCTACGTTTCACAGTTAGGTGAAAACAATATAGTTTACTTTGGGTTTAGAGTTTGTACATAAAATCAAACTAATTTTGTACAGTTAACTTTTGATTTACTTCACACACAACTTTATTTATAGCGTGAGTGTTATGGGGATAATTAGTATCCACTAATGAAATTGACAAGAACATTTGGCGTAGTTAAAAAACATATAATGTTAATAAAATTTCTATAGTTAGTAGAATATAATATATTGCTATAGATTTTGAGTCGTTTTTTTATTTATAAGCTTAATGTAGCCAAATAGCTCATCCTACTTATTATTATTATTATCATAAATGCCACAGTTTGTGATGAATGAAATTTAATTATTCCAAAATGGATGCGTTTATTTTAATATCTTCCCAGTGACCGTATTTATACCACATTATCGTTTGATATGTCATTTCAAACGCAAATTTCGTTAAGCCTCTGCTAATTTTAAATCATACTTACAAAATAGGCAACAATTTGTGGAAATAGCTCACCAAAACACTAAAAATAATTTTAGTATCAACTACAAATCAAATTTAAAACAAACCATTTTTGGGGTTCCTCAAGGTTCCATATTGGGACCTCTGCTATTTCTCTGCTACCTAAAAGGTCTTCCTGAATTGGAAAAATTGTGTTTCTATGCTGATGATGCCACTCTGCGAAATAAGCGCACCATCTAATTATGACATTGAAATGGATGCGTTTCTTAGTCTATTCAATTTAAATCAATTTTTCCAAGAAATTAATTTAATTCTAAATCCAACCAAAACAAACTATATTGAATTTAATACTAACCGGTGTAGAAACAAAATTAATTCTAGTATACGAATGGATCAAATTTCTATCGCAAAAGTTGAGGAGGTAAAATTGCTGGGATTAACATTGGATGGCTCATTGTTATGGAATAAACACATAGACAATGTACTTTAAAAAATGGGTTCTGGTCTCTATGCTCTTCGAAGAATATCAAAATTATGTACAAACAATACTTTGAAGTCAGTATACTTTTCTCATATTCATTCACTTATTGTTTTTGGTATTGCCCTATATGGATCAACTTCAATTAGAAATATAAATTCAATCCTAACTGTACAAAAAAAGGCAATTCGTATTATGCTCGGCTTACAATGGAAAGAATCCGTAAAAAAAAAACCACTTTCCTCAATTAGAAATCATGACTGTCTATAGTGCATACATATATGACACTATACTGTCAGTGAAAAATCGAATAAATGATATTGAAATATGTGGTGAAAACCACTCATATAATACAAGAAATAGAAACAATATGGCAGTCATCCGACATAATTTGGAATTTTTTTGTAAAAAACCAAAATACATGGGAGCTAAATTCTTCAACTTGTTGCCAAACTACATAAAATTACTGGAAAATAATAATTTATTCAATGTTTAAACTAAAAAAATATTTAACTAACCTTCCCCTGTATTCGTTTTCTGAATTTTTTTTAAATCCATGGTGGAAAACATGGATAAAACAGTTTTATTACATTTTTTTCTTTAACTTTAATTTTTAAATTTTAATTTGTAATTTTAATAATTTTAGTATGAAACTATTGTATTATATAATGAATTGTGACCGGTTACTATTGTTAACAATGATGTTAATGTTAATAATGTTATTATTATAGAATTATATTGGATTGACACCATTCTTATGTACACCATGTGTATAATATGAATAAAGATGTTTCTGATTCTGAATTGCTTGTATTAATATACTCATTGGTTAACGAGTCAATTATTTTATGATTAGACTAGCTTACTTTTATTCAAATATTTGTACCGTTTTACTGGCACATGAGGGGTTAGCTTTGAAATTTAAATTTTTGTGAAGGTTCAAAAAGGAAAAGAAAATCTTCTGAAATAAATAAAGTTCAAACTAAAATAAAACTTCTTCTTAAAAATAATTAACCCGTTTTTAAATTAAAATAATAACTTCTTGATGTCTTTTAAATTCAAACTTGTAATATATTCGTCACTCCAAAATGTACACAGTTCTTACAGCTTGTCTTTTATTCAATTTTCAAAATTCAAAACTTTCACACTAATCTGATCTGGCAATTCTTCACTTTAATTTATCTTCAAAATTCAATTTTATTTTGTTACTAATTTTCTTTACTTTAACTATTACTTCTTTTCAGTGTTAGAATTTATTATATTGCTGAAAGCATCTGTAACAACCACAAAACTCTTTTAGTATTTTTCCATAAAATTTTATATACAGTGAGCACCTACAAGTGTTATATTGCACAGATCAAAAGGGCAAGTTCCTAAATTCCCATTAAATTTAATTTTTACAATATACCTTCCCCAAAAATTAATTAAAATAATTAAGAATGAATATTGACTTGACTCCAGTTAAAAGGTTCACTTACCCGCAGGTTCGATGACGATTAGCAAAAAAATAACTCTAAGCACTTTCAAAGACTTTACTCGTTGCTAGTACTTCCGATAAACTGAGACTAGAGGTACGACACGTCTACCTCACCCCACCTCTCAATTTCGTTATCAAACACACCCATCTGCGATGCGCGCCTCGCTGATAGAAGCCTCTTTTGTACTGTTCAGTCCTTATCATTCTTCTGGGCCTACTCCTTCCACCAGTAATCCAGTTACCCCAGAATTAAAATTTAATACAATCGGTACATATTAAACTTTGCCAACTCTAGTCATATATAATTCCGAGACCTAGATGACTTCCTAAAACGATGGTCTTGTTGTACGTCTTCTTCTCTGGTGCTTCAGTGATAGAAAGATGAGCATATTTAAATAAATAATGAAGGGGTCGATAAGGACTTGGAATCGGAACTTCAACTTTAGTTTGATTATTTAAAATAATAGAAATATAATAAGCCAAAATAATCGATTATTTTCATTATGTAATTAATTATATTACAAGTATTGAATCGAAAAATATCCAATACAGGATCATCAATGTATAATTTTTATCATACTCCGCCTAATCTATGTTAGTTGTGTAGATTTTACATTAAAACTTTGAATGTTTTTCAAAATGTTTATAAAAAACTAATTAGATCATAACTCGGTTTTACTATAATAACAGCTTATTGCTAATTAAAGCATAAGAATCACGAAGTCAATCTCAAACAGTGATACTCCAACAAAGTGTTCAAATAATTAGTGATTAAACAAAGTAATGGAAATAAATACTCAGAACACCAATGCAGTTATACCAAACAATTGGTAGAAACATTGTGCCAAAGAAGTTACATTTTGTTAATATAAATGGATGAATTAAGTCTTAAACTAATTAATTGGAGTCGTTTTAACAAAGCTGTTATTATAGTAAAACCGAGTTATGATCTAATTAGTTTTTTTATAAACATTATGAAAAACATTCAAAGTTTTAATGTAAAATCTACACAACTAACATAGATTATGCGGAGTATGACAAAAATTATACTTTGATGATCCTTATTGGATATTTTTCGATTCATTACTTGTAATATAATTAATTACATAATGAAAATAATCGATTACTTTGGCTTATTATATTTATATTATTTTAAATAATCAAACTAAAGTTGAAGTTCCGATTCAAAACCCTTATCGGTCCCATCATATTTATTTATTTATTATTAATTTATGCGAACTAGTTAAAATAAAAACGCTTTGTTTATAACGTATTATTTTTTTAACAATTTTAGGTATACTGCATGTACTTTTTATTCACCCTATACACATAATAATGAAAACATCATCACAAATGCAGGTAAAATTTATAGCCATTAAAATGCATTTAAAACTCCAATTAGTGTAATTGAAAACATTAAGTTAAGAATGATAAACGGATGTTTCAAACACATTGATTATTTATTCATTATTAATTATTTATTGGTTAGTGTTTCACTGTAAAAGGAGTTTGCAGAATTTAAAAAAGCCAATTTAATATGAAATCTAAATTTGTTTTCTTATCTAGTCGGCTATATATGAGTAATATTGTGGGTAAAAAAATTATTTGCTCAAGAAAGGAAAGCTACGATCGATATAAAATAAAGTATGATATTATACTATTATACCGTCATCGTTTTGCAACTCCTTAATGGTGAATTGTCTATAGTCTTGACTAATTAGTTCCACTCATCGCCGCCAGGTGTTAAAGTAGCAATAAGCTTTGCACAGTTGCCGATAGAGATTGGAAGCAGTTGTACATTTCACAGTTAGGTTACAGCACCATAGTATCTTTTGTGTTTAACGTTTAAGGATGAAATCTAATTAATTTTAAAGAAATCATCTTTTGAGTTAAACATTTAGTAATTAATTCGCACACAATCTAATGCGTAGCTTGAATCGTATAATTATTATAGCGCTTGGTGATAATTAGCTGCCATTAAGAAAAAGTTGGTAAGAAAACTTCGCGTAGTAGAAAGTAACTCTCTTAACATACATTAATTTGGCGAATAGTTAATTTTTCACACAGTAATGATATTATGTAAGTTTGTATAATGAAATTATTATTTGAAAGCTACTTGGCTTAATGTAGCCAGGTAGCTCATCTTACCAATCATTAATTTAAAAGTCCATACTGTGATGAATATTAGTACATGTTCTAGTGAAAATAGGTATATTGGTATGTTTGTGTTTAAATATTTAATACACAATGTCCCAAAACCTAGTAGACTGTTAAAAAAATACATTTTTTAACAATGTTTAAAAATAATAGATGAAAAATAATGAAACAAAATAATTGCTTATTTTTACGATGTAGTGATTTTAAAGCGAAAGAATCGGAACATTTCCAATACAGTGTAATAAAAGTATCAACATTAGTTGTTTTGTCATATTTGTCACTCTACACACTCTCCATTGTTTTACTCTACATAAATTGTTTTATTTAATACATAAAACATTGATTGATTTCCAAATGTTTAAATCAAACTAATCAAGATGTAACTTGATTTTACTATAGTAACAGATAAGTTTTAAAGCATCACCAATAAGGCCAATTCAGCATTAAGAAATGTTAGTGCAAAAACGTGTTAAGTTAATTTGAGCTTTATCGAAATGTTTGATAACAAAACTGTTCGGAACTCAAGCGTGCTTCTTCAAAACAACCGATAATATCACCGAATTTTTCATTGTGGTAATGTAGAAATTTTGGTTCAATACGACGTGACTTTCCATACTAAGTATTGAATAACTTAGCCCGGTCGTAGATTAATTCGGCTGAAGGATAGTGAAAAAAGATAAGTAGCTGAGTAGCTTATAATTATATATTATTGTTATAGGAAAGAAATTAGCAAATCGTAGCCTACGAGAAGAATACAAATATATGTATATGGTCGTTTCGTAACAAACATTACAGATCATAGATGGTTTTTATTAATAAGAAAAACTACTTTCAAACCAAATATATTTACAACTATAGAAATTCTTTACAGCAATGGGCGCATCATTTTCTAGTGATTAGGGCCTATTTTTATTAAAATAAGTCTTTCTCCTGAAAATGACACCAAATAACAGTGTCCTGAACGTTTTGCTATTATCTCACATAATCTAAAAATATATTGGCAATGTAATAAACCAATTCGAAAGTTACAATGATAGTCAACTTACATGTACCAGTGATATCGGCAAGTTAGACTGAGTCATGTTCTCGTGTGAAATTGTCGATCCAAGCCAAACCGTTTTTATTACTACAGTTATTCCTAAACCTGCACTGTAAGACTATTATCTCACAAACCTGCAATGTATGACTATTTTCTCACAAACCTTCACTGTGTGACTAGTTTATCACGAGCATGCACTGTATGACTAGTTTCCCAATACTCTGCAATGTATGACTATTTTTCTCACAAACCTTCACTGTATGACTAGTTTATCACAAGCATGCACTGTATGACTAGTTTCCCAATACCCTGCAATGTATGACTATTTTCTCACAAAGCCTTCACTGTATCACTAGTTTATCTCGAACATGCACTGTATGACTAGTTTCTTACAACCCTGTAATGTATGAATATTTTCTCACAAACCTTCACTGTATGACTTGTTTATCATGAACATGCACTGTATGACTAGTTTCTCACAAAACTGCACTGTATGACTATTTTCTCACAAACCTGCAATGTATGGCTATTTTTGCACAAACCTTCACTGTATGACTAGTTTCTCACAAACCTGTACTGTGTTACTAGTTTCTCACTAGCTTTTAACCTGCTTGTAATGATAAACAAGTTAGAACAGATAAAAATAAAGTAAGATAAAGAAGTTTAGTAAACACGATAAAACAAGAAATACTGAGGAAAATATACAAGCATAGAAGTAGAAACTAATCCCTGTGCACATGGTATCCCTCCACGTTATATTATTGTATTGTGGTATGAAAACCCATGGCTACTGCTTCTGAACTTCTCTAACGAATATGATTACCTAACCTATATCTACGAAATCTATTGAGAGCTATTGGACACAATAACTGTAGTATCAGCCAGTAGTATTAAGGTCAATAATATATCATACCGTACATCAGTTCATATAAACCGATCTTTTTGTTAATTACTATTTCATTTATAATAGTAAATTTTATGTGGCATCAATGAAATATCAATTTATTTAAAGCCGACTCTTATACGTTTTTGTTGGGTAACATAGAGTACCGAACAATGTACGTTACTATCTCTTGTTAAAGCGAAAATATATACGAACATCCACAAAACATTTTCCGTTTTTACAGTTTCAGTTGGTAAGCCAAGAGCAGACTTAATTAATGAATATGGATGGTCCATGACCGCAGGGATTCCAACTTTTACAATACGTCAAACTTTTTACAGACGGTATCATTTAGGCTGTAATGTATATTTAATTCACCTTAGTATTATATACTACAAATAATATTTAGTAGTTTGTTTAGTTTATAAAATTTTAATAACCTAGAATACGGATTTTTAATGAGGTTTGTATTTACAATAATTATTTTTGTTTTTATAAAAATTATAAATAACCACTATTATCAATTATGAATAATTTGTAATTATTAACTGACAGTACACAATTTCCGATATCAACGGGATTTATCACTCCCTTCGTTAAACACACATGATTCACTAACTTAAGACATTCTTAAATATAACATGACCTTTTTAAAACATGGAATTCACAGTTTATGAACACCTTGTTACTTTAATGCTAGTTTACATTTAGAAGTAATTGCTATGCTAGGTATATTTAAAGTATCTTGTAATAATATATCCTAATTGTAAATTTCACTCCAATAAAGAAGAAAAAGAAACAGTTAAGTTTTTGTCACACAGTCTATAACTACTTGGATTGTAGATATTATTCCAGAATATTAAGATTTAAATTATCAGTGACACATCCAAGACGGTATAAAATATTTTTTGATTAGTAAGCTCCGATTGAATATTCAGTACAATTTATTACTATTAAATATTATCTAAAAAATAAAAATCACAGTTCTAAATAAAAATAATGGATTTATTTTAAACTGGAAAATTAAAAAGGTAAATCTGTCATAATTTCATCACTCTCTATTTTCAGCAAAGATTTTACAAACCGGTTAATAATATTAAAAAGGTCCTTTGGCAAGAAATCAAAAATATTTCAGTCAAATGTATCAAACTAAAAATCAGACCTCTCTTCTGAAATAAAATAATAAAGTTTTCAAATAAAAATCAAATACCACTTGGAAATAACTAAAATAAAAATGTTCACTTCTAACTAAGTTCAATCAAAAATCAAAATCAAACTTCTCTTTCCACTAGTTGTACCTTAACTTTCAAGTCTTTGCAATTCAGATACAACTCTCTCAAACAATTATTAAAGTTCAATTAATTTCCAATGAACAATTTAACCATAAAACACATTAAAATTCAATATTAATAAATTACTAAATTTCCCAAAATTCAATCAAAGTTATTCACAAAGTTCAATATTTTAATTCACTTTTCTTGCTAGTTTGAACGAATTGTAACTTGTTTGATTCTGTTTTACTTTATTGGTTATCAAGAATCAGTTATGCAGATTGCTCTGCAGTTTCTAAATTAAATTTTTTCCTATAGAAAATTCAACAAAAGTTTCAATATAACGTACAATAAATTTGGTGCTTACCTCAAAATCCCTCGCGGAAAAAAATTTAGAGACACGGCGCACTGTAATCAACTTAATTCGCTATAATAACCAAATAGGAGGAAGGATGGCGAAAATTATGAGCTAGCGGTTTAAATGTTCCCCTTCCTCCCCTTCTGATGAACATCCGCGGCGTTCTCTCATTGGCTCAGTCGTATCCAACTTAAGAACAATAGTCTTCTCAGTTCTAACGTAACTGGAGTACAAGACAAGTTCTGATCAATTCAAGGTAGTGAACCGCCTTCCTAATAATTTAAAATTACCAGCACTAACTTGCCAAAGGATTACATAATATTCGTTTTCATCCTAACTTCTCACAATCTAATTAAAATTAAATCCCAATATTTCTTTCCACAAATTTTTCATTAAATTTAAGTTTTAATTAAAAAAACAATCAATGTACAATTATCAACCACAGTTAAATTATCATTTAGTATGGTAAAGTAAGCCATTTACTAGTCCATCATATGTTTGAACTAAAACAATAACCAATCCTTACCGCAGATGCAGCCCTGATTCGTTAAAATTGCGGATTATTGATGGTTGAACCCAACAACTCTGATATATACGCTTCACATTAGGAAACACCTTCTAGTAACCAAAAGTAGTGCAAATAGTTACTATTATTTTGCAACTATTTTATGGCTGAACTTTAGCGAAGGGCTGGAAAAACTTAATTTTACTCCTTATCTGTCTATACGATATCTTGAAAACGAACAGTGTAATAGAATTGCAATTTTGCATGAAGTTCAGTTGTAAATTAGCAATACTCATTATGATGATTATGCATGCAATTCCGGCAATTTTGCTTAGCGTTAGCAAATAATCTTTCATTAGTCTTATGGGTAACGATGGTCGGATCGACAAAAGGCAGAATAAAAGAATTTTAAACAAGCAAATCCAATCTTTTGGAGTTTAAACATGTAACTTTTATTAGTAGAGTAAAAAGCGTAGCAGTAAACACTCCTTAGCTCAAAGGAACAATTATTATTTGAACACTGCTATGAAATCTAATTTAATAAAAAAAAAGGAAATGTATTATGTGGCGAGATATCTTGAGAAAGATTGCATCTGTTATCGTTACTTTTTGCGTGAAACTCCATCTCTACATACACAAGAATGAGGCATTTGGCTAAGCGTTATTGAAGGATATAACTCAGTAGGCTGACGCAGTTCCTTTTTGGCCTGCCAGAAGGGATGTAAACATTTCCTAACTATCCGCGTCGAGATATGTCGAGAAGAATGAAATGAGTTCTAGATTTCAAAGAATGCAACCGTAGTGAAGTGCACGTGGTGTGGAGTCTCTTACCTGGTACCTACACATGACGTATATAGTAATTCAAAATATTCAACATGAATATAGTGTAGCCTATATAATTCTCAGTCCTATCTTTCAGAGTGGAGAAAAGTCAGGTACGAAACAGCCGTAAAAGCAAATGTAACAAACACAGTGAAAGTAAATGAAAACAATGTGGCTTGTTTCTGTTGATTGTTTATTTACGCCCTTCCAAACTCCCTCGGGATTCAACGTAAACATTTGACCCTTAGAAACAATACACACAGAGGGAATACTAACGCTCTTTTTATAAAGTGTTGTTTTAACCTATCTGCAGTTGTGTTTCCTCTTTCAGCTTAAGAGTACTTGTATTAAAGTATTATAATACTCAATAAGTAACGCGTGTTTTGTCTTCAACACGATGAAATTGTAATATTTCATCAAACTGCATGTTCCTGAAAATGAATAGGTACGTTATTTCTTGATATATATTTTAAACATTGTTTGCCCACACTTTCAGCACGTTATCCATGTACGTCAGCACTGAAAAAACTATTTGGAAAGAAAGAAATGAAACAATAATTGAATATATATATATATATATATATATATATATATATATATATATATATATATATATATACCATTAAATATTAAAGATGATTTTTAAAAATTAACAAAAAAGATTTCAAACACACGACTCACCACAAAATATTCTATATCTAGAATGGACACATAAGAGTGAGTGGACACAAGAGTCCATTGCTGAGAGTTTGGGCCAATTTTTATTTTCCATATTATTTTAACTTACTTACTGATAATATATAAAAATACTGGTATTGAAAATTTGAGAAACTTCAGATTTTGTAGAGGCAGTGCAGAGATGGCTTATCACAACACACATTGAGCTGACTACTTAGCTTACATCTAAACTCACACACATTCAGACACATACAGTAAGTAAATACACCTGCACAGGTAAATAAAGTGAATTAATGGGCGAAACAGCTATATCAGTGGTCAAACAGATTTTGTTAAAAGCTAGGCTGTACATAATGTTACATAATATATATTGCTGTTATTGTTTAATGTATACTTGTTATTTATTATTATTTTTATTAAATGTTCAATGATTATGTGGAAAAAAGTAAAATTTTGTCAGCCTTCAATGACGTTCAGCCCAATTCCATAGTTAGATATAGACAATCATTGAGATCATTCTTATCAGGTACAAATCATGCATTATTTAAAGTCTGCAAATAGTTTATTTAGAAATATTTTTTTACATGATACATTAACATTTTTTTCATTAAGTTAGGTTTCACATCAGTGTGGAAATAATATAAGTTACGATGAGCTAGGGAGGATGCTACAATACAAGAGTGCTCTGAAATCGAATCTTGTCATCTTCTTTGAACGGTGACTTTGACTCTATTATATTTTCCCCTTTACTCTGTGAATAAAAAACGTTACATGTTAAAATCTTGTATGATTGTACTTAGTTTTCTTATACATTTATTTATTTTGCTAGTTTCTCGTTACTATCATGATTACCTACCATCTAAGACCAATGTAAAATTATTTGCTAGCGCTCTGCTAAATCCTATATAGTGAAATGCACTATGATCGTATTCAGTGTAACTAATATATAAATAATTCTTCTTGCAGAATTTAAATCCCATAGGTCATCAATTCGTTTTCAAGATACCAAGAGGAAATGCAGAAGAGAAATTATATTTCCCCGCCCCACGAGTGGTAGGGGCTCAGCCAATAATTTTTTTAATATGAAATATCGAATCTAATTTACAATGCCTCTGGCTGATAGAAAATATTTTTGTGCTCAATTAAGGGAAGTTGATTTCATTATAAAATATTAGTTAGTACATATGACAAGACATTTATAAATAAAGCATTGTATAGTTTTGACATCCCTTAATAATGTACTGTATTTAGACTCGATTAGTTAGTTACAGCAACTGACACCAGGTGGTAGAATATAGTATTATATGCTTTTATATTGCCGCAAGATATTGAAGGCAGTTAGATTTAAAACAGTGCAGTTTCCTTTGGGTTTAGAGTTTGTTCATAAAATCAAACTAATTTTAATACAGTTAAATTTGAATTATATTTTAATTAGTTACTTCACACACATCTTTATTTATAGCGTGAATTAGTAGCAACTAATGAAATTTATAAGAACACTTGGTACACAAAAGTACATAATTTTAATGAAATTTCCATACTTCAGTTAGTAGAATATAATATAATACTATAGATTACGAGTTTTTTTTTATTTAAAAGCTTAA
Organism: Homalodisca vitripennis; assembly: GCF_021130785.1. Classification (NCBI taxonomy): domain Eukaryota; kingdom Metazoa; phylum Arthropoda; class Insecta; order Hemiptera; family Cicadellidae; genus Homalodisca; species Homalodisca vitripennis. The sequence continues at coordinate 26,474 of NW_025783553.1, forward strand.
TGTAGCCAAGTAGCTCATCCTACTTATTATTATAATTATAAATGCCACAGTTTGTGATGAATGAAGTCCAATAATTTCCAAATGGTTGAGTTTAATGAAATATCTTCCCAGTGACAGTATTTATACCACAGAATCGTTTGATATGCCATTTTAAATGGATATGCCGATGATCCTCAGCTAATGGTAGTAGCTACATAATCATTGGTTAATGAGTCAATTAATTTTACAGTAAGACTAGTTTGCTTTATTCAAATAACAAACTTTGCTAAATGTAACATTGTACCAAAGAAGTTCCAATTTGTAAATATAAATGGGTTTAATCTAGTCTTAAAGCAATTAATTATAGTCATTTTAACAAAGCACGAATAAACCGATATTATAAGATGTAAATGTCTTTAAAGTTTCTAGTTTAATTTTCTACATGAAAGAAATAAAAGAGATGCCTTGTATAGTTTACAATGGAAATATACACTAACGAAACCGATATTAGATTCGTATGAAGTTTCGTTAATAATATAATTAGCATCGTTTACTATAAACAATTAAATTTCGTTTCAAGAAATGTGGAATTCGAGTGGTGCAGGAGAGGTTGACCAGATGTAGCAGGATATACTTAAACTGAGGTGTGTATTTGATAACTTGGGCAATGTAAGTAGCAACTTGCGTAGTTATAAATAGAATTAGGATTATAATACGAAATCATTGTTTATATTTAAACTGATTAAGAATATATTATTTTAGATTGCTAGACACAGTTGTTAAATTATCAACTCTCTACATTCTGAAAAGAGATTTTGATTAATTTCACTAGTAACACATGTAACTTGTAGCCAGTTACAGTGTAATGTTACCTATAAAAGTGGATTATGAATTGAAAGCACGCTCAGTTTTCTTTCACTTGATATTATAAACTGCACATTTCAACTGAGACAGCAGTGGTGAAATTTTGAAGCTATTGCAATTATCTGATTAAGGTTATCTTGTATTGTCTTCATAATGTACGTCGCAAACTAACTAATCCTCTGGCTAATTCTAACCGAAGGAGCTTTTCTTTCTAGTCAGTTTTTCTATATACCTGTTAAAGGATGAACAAAACAAAATCTTATCCCAATAGTAGACAAAAAGGGAGAACTTCTCATGTCTGAGAGAACACCTGCCGCGAGTACGAATGACAGCTCTGTGGTCTTTCCCTGGTCACACCGCTGATTAGTTGCAAGAAACTATACTCCATTCTAGTATAGATTAATTCACATGGTTTGAGATTAACAGATGAACAATTAGTACGAAATCAGGAGCTGACAGGCAGACAGTCAATCACATTTATTAGATCCAAGACCTTACAAGTTTTCAATTACAAAATGAATACTAAAGTCACAAAATGAACTAATTTATTATAATCTAGCAACTTATGATCTGTTTTGCGGGCGGAGTGAAGATTTTTCAGCAGATGTGAGGCCTTTAACTTTGATGCTAAATGCTAAAATAAAGAGGGAACAAATGAGGGGTCGTTTGCAGTTTTGTCATACCGAGAGTTTGTCGTCGGTTATTACAAAATATAATCCAGCTGGGGGATACTTTTTCCAACTATACTCCATGTCGGGCCAGAATAATAGAAACACGGACGCCTCGCTATTTGACTGAATGAGACCTTTACAGGGCCGCACTTTATGCTTTATGCTACTTTAAAGTGCGGCCCTGTAATGTAACAACCAATACTGGAGTGGAACAAACCCCCGCAGTAGCAGTCCGGATCCGTCAATATAGCAGTCCATTACTGGATCAAACGGACAGCGCTGAGATATTCGTCGCTGGTTTATTTCCAAACTCCATTTCCAGTTTCTCTTGTTTTACTTTATAAGTTTTACAAACTTTATTGTTTCTTTATAAATAATTCAATTTGTTTCTTTCCGATGTTCCAGTGAGATAAAATGCATACCTTCTACGTATTAATCGTCTAAATCTAATATGAAAATGTCAATCAAAAGTCTGAACATATATAAAAAAATATTTATTTTTATACACACACCAATATATGTATATATAATTGTGTGTGTGTGTGTGTGTGTGTGTGTGTGTGTGTGTGTGTGTGTGTGTGTGTGTGTGTGTGTGTGTGTGTGTGTGTGTGTGTGTGTGTGTGTGTGTGTGTGTGTGTGTGTGTGTGTAGATAACACTTTGAACTAACTTATTATGAGTGAAATTTTTTTTAACAACACATATAAGTGTCAGAAGCTGCGTTCTATTCCTGAACCCTCTACGGTGTATTTTATTTTTATAGTAACTCTATTATATATTTTCACTGAATTTTGTCGACACTTGTGGCTTACATAAATTTTTCAATCCAAAAATCAATAGTAAAAACCAAGAATAATAATTTTATAAATTTAAAATTGGAATAATTTGGTTGGAAAATGATATTCTTCAAAGGCCTATAACAAAAAATGTCATGCATACTGAGTTTATGTATGGGTTAGTGCAATCCTAAAGGTTAAGTTTTAGTACACACGAATAATAATTTATATTACAATACAACAATAGATCTTGGTTGTTGGTAGCATAAAGATTGAAGCCACTACAATAGGTCTCTCCTGGGGGGGGGATTCATAGGTAACGGAATCTAAAGTATTTGAGAAATTAAACAAAATTGAAAAATCAAAAATGAAATCTTAACTTTGAGTTGAATTACTGATGACAACAGTAGATACAATCAAGAACAAATAATGGCTGGTCCTAAGTTTTGGTTTAATTTTATGAAATTCAACTTGGTGTTAAAATGATTATTTAACTCATAGGATCGTATCGACTAATTATGAATAACAACAACACAAAAACCAACATATTATTTTCGCCTGCGCTATAAATAAACACTACAATGGTGACAACCTCCGAACTTGCAAGTTAAAAAATATAGGTTTATCAATCTGTGTAGTAAAATTAGTTCAACTAAATATATTTTTATGACACAAACCACCTCCGAAACGTATGCTGGTTCTAATTTAAAATGCTAGGCTATATTTCCTGTACATGAAAAGCGTCCTCTAAAAAATCTTCTGACAGTAAGTGTTTAGATTGAACCTTACATTCATAACTTACACTTTAGTATTTAACCATTACGTTGAATATTATTCAACTGGACTTAAATTTGGCTGCACAACAAATACAGAAATATTTCATATGTCAACACAACAAATATGTGTTGGCCACTAAACTTAATTGTGTATAATGTGCTGCTAAATGGGTCGAGTATTAATAAGACTCCGGAATCTATTATCTCATATTACAGATAATAACATAGAGGAAATCAAATAGATTCACAATGATTAATATTAAAGTGTTTTCATCAAACATATCTGTATAAACAGGTTGTGTACTTATACAGTGCACTCGCACTTAGCTCACTGAGGCCTGCACCTATAAGCCCTTATTCAGGTGTTTGCTAAATTCAGGGGTAGAATTTGGTGATAGATTAAGTCCGGAGATTAGGTTTACCAGTGAATTAAAAGTAGACTGTAGTTTGTCATATCTTCCGGATTTAACCAACGTTTTAACTTTGAGGTAGTTTTGCGGCTTAACCGTTTGAGATACGACACAAAGTAACTGGACCTTTTTTATAGAAAATATAAAAATCTATAACCGCTTTGCACTCAGACCTGAGCAACAACTTTTTTTTTTCAACTGATTTTCTCAATAACGAGCTTTGAAGAAGGGACTGCACTGATCAGCCATTCTGAGTTTCTCAAAACAGTTTAAAATGAAAACTACCAGATTTCAGAATTTTTATGGAAATTACACGGTATATATTATTGTAATTCTACTAAATTTAAATTTTCGAACGTATCATGGCAGCCTATGTTTACACTCTGTGTACTTGGAGAATACTTAATCTAATTAAGTAATCTTTATCAGCTGAATAATTTGATCAGCTGGTTTAATTCACCCAGGAAATTATCTCGGTATCCGTGTGGAGGGGTGTTCCGGGGGGGGGAGAGGTGCTATTGCTACATTAAAAGAACAAGGGATTCCTTTATAGAGGGTTTTGTGTCTGTAATAATTATGAGAATAATTAATTCAGGATGACCTGTTTGTATGGTGTTGATTTTAACGGTAGAGGTCAAGACTTTAACAGATAAATAAATCTACCAGGGGTTACAATGAGTGAGAAGTTTAAATATTTTTATTACAAGTGAGGTAATTAAGAAGGAAGCTTTTCATATTAATACGCTCTACCCTAATGTACTAATATCATATCCATCAAATTTTGACCAGGAAGTTAAGTGAATTAGGGAATATGAGTTAGGAGAATGTTTGGTCAACAAAATAACATTAATTTATTCTCTCCCTGTTGACCAAATATTGAGCAAGGAACCTTACCTGAAAGACATTTGACCTTATACAACTGTCTGTTAGAATGAATTAAAAACGCTCTGTCTCGAGCTACTATTGACGCTCCACTAACGCTCAGCCATTTCCCGGGAAGTATATAGACCTTCATCAGGACTTGATAAGGTGAAAATAAATTAAAGTGTTAAAAGTTCACGTTCATAGCTTAATCTTTCCTGAAAATATAGTAGTAAGTAGCACAGTAAACTTCACTAACCTTCAGCCAAGCTCTGGAAGTGACAAACCACAATTCATCGTTGCTTGCGTGGATATGGAGGCACTTTCCAAATATTATGTCCATTGACTCGTTTTCGAGATATTGTGCAGGTATTAAAGCTTCGCTCGCGCTCAGCCAAACCCTAGAAGTGACAAACCACAATTCATCGTTGCTTGCGTGGATATGGAGACACTTTCCAAATATTATGTCCATTGACTCGTTTTCGAGATGTTGTGCAGGTATTAAAGCTTTGCTGGCGCTCAGCCAAACCCTAGAAGTGACAAACCACAATTCATCGTTGCTTGCGTGGATATGGAGACACTTTCCAAATATTATGTCCATTGACTCGTTCTCGAGATATTGTGCAGGTATTAAAGCTTCGCTAACGCTCAGCCAAACCCTAGAAGTGACAAACGACAATTCATCGTTGCTTGCGTGGATATGGAGGCACTTTCCAAATATTATGTCCATTGACTCGTTCTCGAGATATTGTGCAGGTATTAAAGCTTCGCTAACGCTCAGCCAAACCCTAGAAGTGACAAACCACAATTCATCGTTGCTTGCGTGGATATGGAGGCACTTTCCAAATATTATGTCCATTGACTCGTTTTCGAGATATTGTGCAGGTATTAAAGCTTCGCTGACAGTCAGCCACATTACGTGGATTTCCATTTACCGTAATTAAACCAGCTCAGTTTGTTCTCGAGATATCATAGACCCAATAATAGTTCATTAACACTCATTATAAAACCGCGAGCTTAAGTCTACATCTATGGAATCACATATTTTATACGTAGTACTTATGTGTCGTGTAAAATATTTTAAATCCTTACATCTTTTCGTTCTGGACATACCTCGCGAAAACATACAGACAAAATATTACTACCAAAATGGTTACGAGCAAAAAGGTATAAGGCACTAGTTTACGTGGTTATACGAGCTAAATCGGAAACCGAATCGAATACGACAAAATTGTAGTTGTAGATAAATTTTTATCTCCTAGAATTGCCCAAATAAAAACAAATAATGTCTTTAAGGATACTTTAGGGCTCAAGGTAAGAGATAGGGGAAAAATACTAGATCTTTCATAGATAGACGTATCAAGTAATTTCATAATTTCAGAGAAGAAATGCATTGGAGCTATGACCGGACGCTATCGGGTACTGAAAGCAATGTCACACGTAAATATTTTCAAAATGCATTTAAATACGTTGTACTGTAAAACCAATAGAGGTAGAGCAAAAGGTTGCTAGCTCTTTTTACAGATAACCTAATTTCCGACAAAGATTTCCCATTAGATATGTGTTAGAATCTCTAGATTGGCCACAATCAGAATATGTATACGGACAGACTTTAATACGATGTGAACGTGTTTTGTGGATAAACCGAGTAAGATACAGTAAAACTTCACTAGAACGCTTTTTAAAATCACTTGACTCCGTACCACTGTTATTTCGTCAGATTCAGAATACGATCTACGGGTTAGCTGTTACAAGGTTTCAATTTGTCTTCACAGGAAAATTGCTAAAATTTGACAAGCTTCATTCATTTGCTTTCCAACCCCTTATATTTTTGCTTTTTTACAATAATTCTAAAAAAATCAGAATATCTTTATGATGTCTATCAATTTATCATAAGATAATAAATAACAATTTAAACAATTCAGTATTCTATTGGAATTTACATGAAATACTCTAATTCATAAATTTTAAGATTAATATGTCAATGGTAAAACTTTATAACCGATATGATGCTAAATCTGAATTAAGACTATACAAACTATATTTTATTCTAATAAACTGTTTAACGTGGAGCACGTTATAGTGTTAAAATAAATATAATTTAAATTAAACAACTTACTCTATGTTGTAAGAGTTTAAATAATTAATTAATCTTTATTAATTTCCTATTGAGAAAAATCAATTGCGAGATTTTAATTTTCCAAAAATAAAATATAAGAGCAGTACCTCTACGCAACTGTCTCTTCATGTTAAGTGACCGGAAGTATAGCGGAAAGCGGAGTCTCTATTGAAAATCACTGTAAGTGCAGTGAATTGCACCCTAAGTCATGGCAATCTACTATTCACAACCGTTATTTCATTGGGTCACTGATTTGAATGATTTTCGAATACCACCATATATTCGCAAACCTTATACGTTTATTTACAATCTGTAACGTCATTAAGAATTTTAATAGAAAATAATAACTAAAATAGATTCACCTCAATTGGCTCATTGCTGGTACTAAGGACAATAAAACTTGTACGAGAGTAAGTCTTGATTAGATCTATTGCTCGTTGCTGATTGCTGTTTGGCAGAGAATGTTAAATAAGTAGTTAAAATTTGTCTAGATATGGGCAGCAATCAAGAAAAGTCATGGAGAAAAGAACAGTTTTATAGTTTCGGCATCTAGATTGTTTAGTTAAATTGTAAAATAAAAATAATATCTAATTTATATTTTTGGGAATATTTATATAATTTTGAAATAATAGGAATTTTATATATTGATATTTCAAGAAGTAATATGTACTTATCGCGTATGCTTCGTTTTCTTGTAATATTAAGACATAATATTGACATCCTTTTGTTCTCATAGGACAAGAAGCTTAGAAATCTGTACATAAGGACCTTTGCGCTACTTCAGGAGTGAAATGATGTTGTTGATGGGTAAGGTTGTGGGTAGGGCCGCCTCCTGTCGAGATTCATGAGAAAGAATTTAGGGCACTAATCTCAAGTCGTGTCCCCTCCAAAGATGAGGAAGTTCTGAACCAGCCTTTCCAGTCAAACAGAATGAGGGTGGTACTCCCTTACGTCTAGGATAGCAAGAAACCATGGACTATTAGGGAATGAACCCAACCAACTCCAACAGTCATCTTCCGCAGTAGAATAGACCTATCGAATTACCTTGCACTCTAACGGTTAGTGATGTGCCGTCCTGGACATCCATAGGGTTGCCCAAATTTAAGTTACACATCGGTTTTTGTTGTGTCTAGTGTGTTCAGCTGGAACGAATAAACCAGCCAGAAGTTAACTCTCCTGGATGATTAAACACGGGTTAAAAATAAGCGATATAACCCTCTCTTATGTTATTTTAAGTCTCCAAGAGAAGTAAAAAAATAAAAAGCAGGATGCAAATTTTAAAATATGCTCATATGTTTGATTTAGGTAAGAAAACAGAATATTTCCATACATTCAAAGTAACACTTGTCGTATAACAGACGTAGCTGAAATGAGATGTAAAAGTTCAATTGTATAGGTAATTCTATTCTTATGGTGTCCTTTTTACAGGTAGACATACAGAAAAACATCTCCACATCAGCCTGAAAGATATAAGAGAAATTGTATCATTGAGTGATCAGTATAGACGCTAACCCAAATCCTATGGCTCATCCTCATCTATGTAGAAATTAAGTTTAATGCCAAATTAACACTTGACATATGAAAATTTTCGAGTTAACCTACAGATAGGTAGGTGAAATATGTTACATTACATTTCAAAACATCATGTGATTGCATTCAGTTTTTTATAGATTTACTAGCAGTTTCCCGCGGCTCGGCACGAAATTTCTTGGTGTAATCCAGTACACTGTATTCATGTATTATTTTTCTATCATATTCTAAACACTATTGAGATAATTGATAGTCGTGAGCCTCTTGGGCGCATTATGAAGGTATGTACCATATTCCCTGCCTCTATCTTTCGTGGTTTATGCTTTGATAAGTTATTCAGTACAAATTAACCTATAGAGATGAACCTTGATAAACTAATTAGGTTATAAAGAATCAAATTCGGTATGTTAAAATTAGTTCTGTTTAAGACATTTCTAGTATTACTGTGCAGTTTGCCTTGTGGCAAAATGTATCAACGAATACCAATTTTGATCATAAAGCCTATTCTCTCGGCTCTTTTCATTTACCTTCGATCTAACTAAATTCGATTACCTTATGTGTAAACAGTCATGGCTTTGTGCAATGAGGTGTTTTATATTAGCGTTTAATAGTATTTTCATTGCATTATATAGTTTATTGACCATTGGTACAATCTAAACTGAAAATTAGGCAATAACTTCTTCTATGCAATTTGCATTACACTACTGATCAAGCACTTTACAATAATAATTTACTAAATATTAAATGTTTTCTGCCTCTTTGACGAACTTCAGCTGACAGGATTAACAGCTGATAAGTATCAGTTCACTTTGTATTATGTGCCGTAGCGCAGTCTGCCGGATCCAATGTAAAACACTCCAAAATCAACAACTACTTACAAATGGAAAAGTAATAAAAAAACATTTTCCAGTGGACCAAATTGTGAATCTAAACCATTCTCGACTTCCATTGAAAACACACAAAAATTTCATAAAAATCGGTCCAGTCGTTGAGGAGGAGTTAAGTCACATACACAAGAACACAAGATATATATATATATATATATATATATATATATATATATATATATATATATATAAAGGTTTATTCAGCGATGTACTCTTGCTATCATTGTTATCTATGAGACAAATGTAAGAATGTTCACTAACGCTGAGTAAAATCCCATTGAGTGACTTGAACCATATTTGAGTTCAAGTTTTCCTATATAAAAAGCTTCATGCAAAATTTTAAGTGACAGGTCAGTTCATTCTAGAGGTATCATGTGGACAGATAGACAGACAGACATAAATAAAGTTTTCCATCTCCCCGTGTGGTTAACAACTGTAAAAATTATATTGCAAGTGGTACGAGGTAAAAGTTTCAACAAATAAAAGACCATACAGTGAAAAATATGTTGTAACTATACACGATACAAATGCAATTGCCTCCTCCAACACTGAATGCTGACGACGCTTAATCAGTTCGGTCCACAGATAGTCAGGCTACAATAACAAACAGTTGCGGTGATTGTCGATTGTTTGCAGCACAGTGTAGTCAAATCTATTCCTTTGTTTTGTCAAACATGCTCTGATAGAGTTCAAACATTTCCGTAGTAGTAATTCACCGTGTAATTGTGGTATCTTTCCAATGGCTTCTACAAGACTTGGAGAAAACGCTTTTGCATTATTAATGGGTACTTTTGAGTTTAATTGTCACTTACAAAGCTGGTATATCATTTCAAAGATGTATAAAGCAAAGCAGTGAACGGTATTTTAGTATTACAATGTACACAATTCATTAAGATAGGTTTTAATATTTTACTTAAACAAATATTAAATTATGAATATGTTTTAAAATATTCATGGATACCCTTTTGCTTGCATTATCCCATTAAATTATTGAGATGCAGATTTCTTTTTTTTATCAGAGTTTGAATAAATTTGTAAATGCCTCAGCCTGCTTAATTTAGCTGTGATAACAGATTTCTTATCTCTATTTGCCAGAACTTGAATGAATTTCTACATGCTTCAATCTATTTAATTTAGCTGTGTTTCTTACATTCATTCTTTATGATGTTTGCACTTCCACAGAATCAATTATTTAGATTAAAAAGCTTTTCACTCTAACATATATACATTTAAAAAAGCGTTGGTAAAGAATAGCTTTCAAAATTTGTCGGATTATCATAGTTTTAATTAGGTTATTCCTGCAAATCTAATTTTTGTAAATACTTGTGTTAATACATAGTTACTTAGTGTACACTATAAATGACCAGGATAAAACTTAATTTCCTCCAAAATATTTTAAAATAATTTGTTTGTTTCGATAAAAACAGTAAAATAGTAGGATTTACATCGAGTAAAGAATTTTAGAAATATTCTAATACTGAAAAATAAAAAGCGTATAAGTCATTCATACACTAGTATATAAGAACAGTTTATAACATATTATATAAAGTTAAACTCCTTTGTCTTGAAACAAGAATTTAATTTTCACTTAAACCTTAGGGAACCAACGTGCAGGAACTGCAAATTTTAATTTCGTAGATTTCTTATTGAAAGCACTTATGATGTAATACGATATAATCTTATGATATTTTTGAAACAAAATTAGTCATATATTATGCATCAGGTATTTATCCTTAAGTGTTCATCGTTAAGAGCATCAATGCCTGGACCGGTAGGTTTTTAGTGGGTGAGAGTCCCACACACCAGGGCGAACATCTGTCCCTGACGGTGCATAATGCATTTTCCTATCGTAAAAAAAGAGCATCAGCGGTTAAACTGCGAGTAATTCATATTTCAGATTTTGAGTTTTTAAGAGGTTCTACTTCGAGTAAAAGGATAGAGTGAAAACTAATGTCCAGTGTGCCTTACTCTTCAATAAGCATAAATTGGTACTAAATCTCTAAAATCTGCTAAAACATACTAAGCCCGATTAGCTAATACAATATTTTAATTTCCTAAAATGAAATTTACGTCACTTTTGTTTGTACCCTCCGTGTTAATTTTTCCGAAAGAGTGAATGTCTGTAAACCTGATACAATAAAGTATATGTTCTTGCTTTCCAATCCATGGTCACTACATAATTATATTTCCTTGGTTCAGTCTTGGAATTATATCAGTATTTACACACCTAACCAGTATAATGTACCTCAGCGAAAAAATGGACGCGAAGTTCACTTGATAATTTTTTGCTATACAAATGTATTTAGTGTCTGGTGTATTTATTTGTGATTCCACTTAATTAATCACGGATTAAATTTGTTGAATCATACAGACCAATCCCTCCATATTTGCAAATACTTTACTGCCTAAACGACAAGATAAAAATCAACCACATTGAGGCAGATTAAAAGCACTGTTACAATATTACAAGCGCTGTACAAAACAATACATGAATTAAAACTTAAAAGTAGGCGTATATTTTGATTATAATTTAAAATAATGATCTACACCTATAGGTTTTATCCACAGCGTATGTGTTTTAGATAAACGTGTTTCGATTTATTTTAGGGTAATTGAAAACTATGTCTCAATTGAATTATTGTGTTTGTACTCACACAACTGTTGAGAACGTAAATCATACATATTCAATGACCATGGTATAAGTTTCACGCCACCTCTGTGTCAAATATTTAACATTCCCGAGGGATATAATACCTTACACTTTGAAAAGAAGTTATTACAGGAACGAATTCATAAATATTTATATTGTTATCTTCAAATTTCTCCACTTGGCGATTTAGAAGTTCACCTTGCCTTTAACTTCAAAACTATATAATATGCTCTATATAAATATTATTCCGGGTGAACTTAAATAGCCATTTTATTGTCAGTAATTTTAGCAAATCCCTAATATAATATTTCACTTTTTTAATTTTTCACTTTGAAATATAGGTTATACTTAAATGGTATAGTATGTAATAGCTAGATATCTTGTCATAAATTTTATTTTTATAACAAAAGACCGTCTCCTTAAAAACAAAGATCGGAGAGTTTTATTTCTACATCAGCGACAAGTTCAGATTTAAAAGCAGAAATCTTTTGAGTCGTGACTTACAGAAGACTTCATTGCTTAAGTTCTTTAAAGTCGGCCAACTTTTAAAGGTCTCAATTAGATCAAAAAAGCAATACTTACTAAAAACTTGGAGTAATCTTATTTAAATTTCTTGGCCTAATTGTATCTTTCACACATATAGCTCATTTAAGTTGATATTATTAATACTCTACTTAGTTTATAACACTCTGAAGTTGTGTTATATAAGTGATTAATGTTGCTATGTAACCATATTATATAATCAGCTGTAGGTTAAATAAATTATGTAATAAAAGAGTAGAATTATGAAATAGTAGACAAAAAGGGAGTACTTGCCTCATGTTTTTGAGAACACCTGCCGCGAGCATGAATGACAGCTCTGTGGTCTTTCCCTGGTCAGACAGCTGATTACATGCAAGAAACTATACTCCATTCTGGTTCAGATGAATTCATATTTTTTGAGATCAACAGATGAACACTAAGTACGAATTCAGGAGCTGACTGGCAGGCAGTCAATCCACATTGATTAAATCCAACAACTTACTAGTTCTCAATGAAAAAATGAATACTAAAGTCACAAAATGAACTAATTTATATTAATTTAGCAACTTATGATCTGTTTTGCTGGCGGAGTGAGGATTTTTCAGCTGATGTTGGGCCTTTAATTTTGGTGCTAAGTGATAAAATAAAGAGAGAACAAATGAGGAGTCGTTTGCAGTGTTGTCATACCGAGAGTTTGTCGTCGGTTATTACAAAATATAATCCAGCTGGGGGATATCCTTTTTTCAAACTAGACTGCATGTCGGGCTAGAATAATAGAAACACGGACGCCTCACTACTAGACTGGATGAGTGTTTCGCGAGACCTAGCTACACGTCTTGGAGTTTGAACTGTTTCCAACAGAGCAACAATATTCTCTGTTATGTAAGCACTGAGATTAGCAGGCTGAGTGAACTTAGATTTACAAACATTTCCACTTATCAGACCTATTGGTTTCACTTAGATAATTAAAGACAATTTATTCCAATTAGTAAATGAAAAAAAACCTTTGTTTATAATTTTTTATGTTTTAACAATTTTTACGTATATGTATTTTTTATTTACCAAATGCATATAATAATGGAAACGTCATCGAATGCGGGTAAAATGTATAGCCTTTCAAATGCATTTAAAATTCCAATTACTGTAACTTAGTCACTAGTGTTAGTAAAGATGGATAAACAGATGTTTCAAACACATTGCTTATTTAATTTTGGTACATTCTAAGTAGTTCAATCTTTAAAAGTCATAAATATTTTTTATTAAAAGTGTCTGCAGAAGGAAAAATGACGCTGTTTAAAATGTACTCTGCAATACTTAACTTAGATATAATTTAAATTATAAATTGTAAATTTTTTTTTTCTTATCTAGTCATCTTAATGAGTAATATTATGGGTATACATATTATTTGCACAAGAAAGGGAAGCTATGATCGATATACTCTTACACCGTTACCACTATACTGTTTTGCAACTCCGTAATGGTCTATAGGCTCTAATTAGTTACAACCATCGCCGCTAGGTGGTAGAGTAGCAATAAGCTTTGCACCGTTGCCGCCAGAGATTGGAAGTAGTTTTACATATAACAGTTAGGTTACAGCACCATAGTATCCTTTGTGTTTAACGTTAGATGATGAAATCAAATTAATTTAAAAGAAATAACCTTTTAATTAAATATTTAGTAATTAATTTTTCACACAATTTAACAAATAGCTTGAATCTTATAATTATTATAGTTCCTGGTAATAATTAGATGTCATTGAAAAGTTATTCGATGACTTCGTGAAGTAGAAAGTAACTTTCTTAATGTACATTGTTTTGGTGAAAGATTATTAGTTCGTTGTGCATCACTTGATTAAGTTTATTATTTGAAAGCTACTTGACTTGTTGTAGCCAGGAAGCTCATCTTACCGATTATTAAATTAATTGTCCATATTGTGATGGATTTTTGTGTATGATGAGTATTAGTATATTTGTATCTTTGTGTTTTTTTATATTTAATACACAATGTCCCAAAATCTAGTAGACAGGTCAAAACAAAATGTTTTTTTTACAATTTTCAAAAATAATAGAAGAAAAATAAGGGAACGAAATAATTGCTTTATTTTTACGATGTGGTGATTTTAAAGCGAAAGAATCGGAACATTTCCAATACAGTATTATAAAAGTATCAACATTAGTTGTTTTGTTATATTTCTCATTGTACACACTCCATTGTTTTACTCTACATAAATTGTATTATTTAATACATAACACATTGATTGATTTTCAAATTTTAAATCAAACTAATCAAGTTTTAACTTTATTTTACTATAATAACAGATAAGTTTTAAAGCATCGGTTTAAAGCATCACCAATAAGGCCAATTCAGCATTAAGGAATGATAGTGCAAAAACGTGTTCTGTTAATTTGAGCTTTATCGAAATGTTTGATAACAAAACTGTTCGGAACCCAAACGTGCTTATTCAAAACAACCGATAATATCACCGTATTTTTATTGTGGTAATGTAGAAATTTTGGTTCAATATGACTTGACTTTCCATACAAAGTATTGAATAACTTAGCACAGTGGTGGTTAAGCGTGTACTTGTTTACAAGTGTTTGCGAAGAAATCACTTTGTAGAACGACAATGTCGAGTTTAGCTCTACTTCACCTTCCACTTAATACTGCATCTGAAATCTAACATTATCACAGATATGACTATGGAATCTAGATTCCATGCCTTAAGAGGAAAATATTGTGCATATTTTTGAAATCAGAGACACCTAGACTACCATTTCCCAGCAACCATTCAGTGTAATCCAGATTAAAAGGTGACCTCATTGTCTCATCAGCTTTCCGATTAGGGAGCTAGAGAGTGTACCACAATGGACGAGTTTTGACAATAAGATTATGGTAATTTTTACTCTATTGCTATTCTTTACTCTATGATTAATTATCTAAAACGATTATCTAATTAAATATCTTGCCTGACTCATTAGTAATGAGTATATGAGGCATACTCTTGTAATTTGTTAAAATGGTTTGAAAATACTTAAGGTACTTGTTTACAAGTTCAATATCTGTGATCAACCTTTTATTTTTTTTACAAACTTAGTCGTAAATACGATAATATTTTCAATGCTAGTAGTAAAAATTTCTCTGTAAAACTGCTGAATGGATGAAATGCAAACGTCGCTTTCCACATTACTCCCTTCGAAGTGGCCTGTTCTACTAGAAACACGTATTTGTTTGAAAACCGTGGCCAATTCATAGGTATGAGATCACGTAATTCTTAACAGTAGTCACGTATTGCACTGTCATAAACATTACGAGGAAATTTTATGGTTTTTATGGGAATAAACGCTTCTGAATTCACGTTCGGTTTTAAATAACACACAAAGGTAGGAATTTAAAATAAATTCGCGTGTTATAGTCATTTTTTGAAACCGTTATTGTCTTTTGGTCTTTTACAGATTAGAGTAAGTTTTATATAGGTTATAATAAATTATAATATAAAGTTTTAGTTGGAATTAACAACAGCCAAATCAGATTAAAAATCGGACTTTCTCAGTGATCGAAAACTCCTTCACACAGGGTGGGCCGATCTGGCACTCTTAGTGGGATATTGTCTTTCACTCAAGAGGTGTAGGTTGGTGGAACATACATATTTACATATTTAATTAATCTACCCTAAAAGTTATCGTTTGTTACCGATAAGACATTTTCATTACTTTTTTTATTCATTTTTAAACTCATCCATTCAAAATTTTCCCTTTTACTTAGCATATGGATGTTACGAACAGTGAAGCTATTTAAACTTCAAATTATTTTGTGAATATTTCTATTAGTTACTAGCTGTTTCCCTCGGATTCGCACGCTTTTCGTAAGCTCTGTCCGTGTATGAGAAACTCTGGTTTAAGTGAACGCTGATGTAGAGTTGGCCTTGTTGCCACTATGAAGAAAATCTGTCAAAAATATATGTTTATAACCAGTGTACACGTACGTTTACTTAGTTGTATATTGGTCAACCAGACACTTATTTAAACACAAATATACATAAAACTTAGCGCCTTTAAATAGTGTTTGACTATTTAGTATACCTAACTGTCTCGTAATTGCAATTTATAATGTGCAGGCGCTTCGAAAAATTGTATCTTTTGCATTTTTGCACACCGCGGGGCACCTAGAAAATGAAATGAGCTATTTTTTCATTAGTCGAGGATTGGAAATAGGAGATACTAACATGCGATGAGTAGTTACTACAGTATTTTGCACGAATCTTTATAAATTAAAGGATATACGAGTAACAGTACTGGTATGTTACTCATGATTGACCTGTGGGTGGCGTGAACATAATTAATATAATAATTTATATAAAAGTATTATAATTATTACATAACAAGGTAGTAGTACGCCACACCACGTGAACAGACTTCTGATGTTACTTGCAAAATTTCAAACATCAAGGACAAAAAGACAGAAATTCATAGACAAAATTACCCAAGAGAAAAAAGGTAAAATTGTGTCAGCCTTCAATGAAGTGTAGCCTAAGTCCACAGTTGGATATAAAAGATCATAGAACTTATTCTTATCAGACCCAAATGAAGTTTCATGCATGTTTTAAAGTCCGCAAATAGTTTTTCTCAAAATATCTTTTTATACGACACGTTCACATTTTTTTCATTAAGTTAGGTTTCATACCAGTGTGAAAATAATATAAGTTACGATGAGCTAGGGAGGATGCTACAATACAAGAGTGCTCTGAAATCGAATCTTGTCATCTAATTTGAACGTTGTCTTTGACTCTATTATATTTTCCTCTTTTCTCTGTGAATAAGCGCCTTGTGTTATATAAATTTTGAAAAGCAATCAAAGCTTTTCTGTAAAATCCACACAACTAACATATACTATGTGGAGTATGACAATGCAGACTCTGGAGTATTATAAAAATTCATCTTTGATACTCGTACTTTGATAATACTGTACTGAATATTGTTCTATTCGTTACTTTTAATATAATTATTAAATTGTGAAAGTAATCGGTTATTTTGGTTGATTATATAACAAAAGCTTAGAGTTGTTAAAGCATAAGAAACACTAAGTCAATCTCAAGCAGTGATACTCCAATGAAAGTGATCAAATAATTAGTGAATAAACAAAGTAATTTAAAACTCGGAACGCTAATGTGATTATTCCAAACCATTGATAGTAACATTGTACCAAAGAAGTTCCATTTTGTAAATATAAATGGGTTAATCTAGTCTTAAAGCAATTAATTAGAGTAATTTTAACAAAGCATTACTAAACCGACGTTTCAAGATGTAATTGTCTTTATAAGTTTAAGTTTCTACATAAAATGAATAAAAGAGACGCCTTGCATAGTTTACAACCGAATATACACTGACGTAACCGATTTTCGTTTCGTTACTAATATAATTAGTCATTGTATAGGCTACTATAAGCAATTGAATTTTGTTCAAGAAATGTGGGATTAGAGTGGTGGAGGAGAGGTTGATTAGATGTAGCAGGATACTCTTAAATTGAGGTGTGTATTTGATAACTTGGGCAATGCAGGTAGGAGCCTGCTTAGTCAAAAATAAAACCAGGCTTATAGTACGATCCATGAAATCATTGTTTTATTATTTTAAATATTTAAGTAATCAAGAATATATTGTTTTAGATTGCTAGACACAGTTGCTAGATTAGCAGGCTGAATACATTTTGATTTTACAAACAGTTTCTGAAAAGTGAATTTGAGTAATTTCACTAGTAACACAAGTAACTTGTAGACAGTTGCAGTGTAATGTTACCTATAAAAGTGGATTATGGATTAAAAACACGCTTAGTTTTCTTTCACTTGATGTTATAAACTGCATATTTCAACTAAGACAGCAGTGGTGAAATGTTAAAGCTAATGCAATTATCTGATTAAGTTCACCTTGTATTGTCTTCATAATGTGCAACGCAAACTAACTAATTCACTGGCTAATTCTAACCGAAGCAGCTTTTCTTTCTAGTCGGTTACCTATATACCTGTTGAAGGATGAACCAAACAACAGTTTATCTCGATAGTAAACAAAAAGGGAGAACTTGCCTCATGTTTTTGAGAACACCTGCCGCGAGCATGAATGACAGCTCTGTGGTCTTTCCCTGGTCACACAGCTGATTACTTGCAAGAAACTATACTCCATTCTGGTTCAGATGAATTCATATTATTTGAGATCAACAGATGAACAATTAGTACGAATTCAGGAGCTGACTGGCAGGCAGTCAATCCACATTGATTAAATCCAACACCTTACTAGTTTTCAATGAAACAAATGAATACTAAAGTCACAAAATGAACTAATTTATATTAATTTAGCAACTTATGATCTGTTTTGCTGGCGGAGAGTGAGGATTTTTCAGCTGATGTTGGGCCTTTAATTTTGGTGCTAAGTGATAAAATAAAGAGAGAACAAATGAGGAGTCGTTTGCAGTGTTGTCATACCGAGAGTTTGTCGTCGGTTATTACAAAATATAATCCAGCTGGGGGATATCCTTTTTTCCAACTAGACTGCATGTCGGGCTAGAATAATAGAAACACGGACGCCTCACTACTAGACTGGATGAGTGTTTCGCGAGACCTAGCTACACGTCTTGGAGTTTGAACTGTTTCCAACAGAGCAACAATATTCTCTGTTATGTAAGCACTGAGATTAGCAGGCTGAGTGAACTTAGATTTACAAACATTTCCACTTATCAGACCTATTGGTTTCACTTAGATAATTAAAGACAATTTATTCCAATTAGTAAATGAAAAATCTTTGTTTATAATTTTTTATGTTTTAACAATTTTACGTATATGTTCTTTTTGTTTACCAAATGCATATAATAATCGAAACGTCATCGAATGCAGGTAAAATGTATAGCCTTTCAAATGCATTTAAAAATCCAATTACTGTAACTGACTGTGTTAGTCAAGATGGATAAACAGATGTTTCAAACACATTGCTTATCTAATTTTGGTACATTCTAAGTAGTTCAATCTTTAAAAGTCATAAATATTTTTTATTAAAAGAGTCTGCAGAAGGAAAAATGACGCTGTTTAAAATGTACTCTGCAATACTTAACTTAGATATAATTTAAATAATAAATTGAATATATAATTTTTTTCTTATCTAGTCACCTTGATGAGTAATATTATGGGTAAAAATATTATTTGCTCAAAAAAGGGAAGCTATGATCGATATAAAATAAAGCATAACGATATACTCTTACACCGTTACCACTATACTGTTTTGCAACTCCGTAATGGCTATAGACTTTAATTAGTTACAACCATCGCCGCCAGGTGGTAGAGTAGCAATAAACTTAGCACCGTTGCCGCCAGAGATTGGAAGTAGTTATACATATCACAGTTAGGTTACAGCACCATAGTATCCTTTGTGTTTAACGTTAGATGATGAAATCTAATTAATTTAAAAGAAATAACCTTTTAAATTAATAGTTAGTAATTAATTTGCACACAATTTAACATATAGCTTGAATCTTATAATTATTATAGTTCCTGGTAATAATTAGATGTCATTGAAAAGTTATTGTAAAGAAACTTCGCGAAGTAGAAAGTAACTTTCTTAATGTACATTATTTTGATGAAAGTTTATTAGTTCGTTATGCATCAATTGAATAAGATTATTTGAAACCTACTTGGCTTGTTGTAGCCAGGTAGCTCATCTTACCGATTATTAAATTTATTGTCCATATTGTGATGGATTTTTGTGTATGATGAGTATTAGTATATTTGTATGTTTGTGTTCTTTTATATTTAATACACAATGTCCCAAAATCTAGTAGACAGGTCAAAACAAAATGTTTTTTTACAATTTTCAAAAATAATAGAATAAAAATAAGGGAACGAAATAATTGCTTATTTTTACGATGTGGTGATTTTAAAGCGAAAGAATCGGAATATTTCCAATACAGTATTATAAAAGTATCAACATTAGTTGTTTTGTTATATTTCTCATTGTACACACTCCATTGTTTTACTCTACATAAATTGTATTATTTAATACATAACACATTGATTGATTTTCAAATGTTTAAATCAAACTAATCAAGTTTTAACTTAATTTCACTATAATAACAGATAAGTTTTAAAACATTGGTTTAAAGCATCACCAATAAGGCCAAATTCAGCATTAAGAAATGATAGTGCAAAAACGTGTTCTGTTAATTTCAGTTTTATCGAAATGTTTGATAACAAAACTGTTTCGGAACTCAAACGTGCTTAGTAATAGCAACCGATAATATCACCGTATTTTTCATTGTGGTAATGTAGAAATTTTAGTTTAATATGACTTGACTTTCCATACTAAGTACTGAATAACTTAGCCCGGTCGTAGAATAGTGAAGGATAGTGCGGCTGAAGGATAGTGAAAAAAAGATTAGTATCAGAGTAGCTGGTAATTATATATTAGTCGGAAAGAAATGAGCAAATCGTAGCCTACGAGAAGAATACAGAGATTTGTATATGGTCGTTTCGTAACAAACATTACAGATCATAGATGGTTTTTATTAATATGAAAAACCATCCCATATCATATATTATATCATATATTTAGTATATATTTAGTATATTTTTTAGTAATATATTTAGTATGTATTTAGTATATTTAGTATTTAGTATTATTTTTGGTATATTTTTATACCAAATATATTTGCAACTATAAACAATTTCTTTACAGCAATGGGCGCATCAGTTTATAGTAATTAGGGCCTATTTTTATTAAAATATGTTTTTCACCTGAAAACGACACCAAATAACAGTGGTCCTGAACGTTTTGCTATTATCTCACATAATCTAAAAATATACTGGCAATTTAATAAACCCAATCCAAATCCAAATAAGATCCTAGGAAGATGTCACAATATGTAAATTCTAAGTTTAGATTAAATTAGGTACAAGTTAACTTTCCAATTATTATTTCTTGTTACATTGTATGTTTAAAAAACACATTTGTTAAAAAACTAAAGATTTCAGACTTCAAATCGTGTTTTATACATCATAGTTTATCATTCTTGATATGTGCTTCGTTTAATATTTATTATGTCATAATTTTAATATTACATGTAAAGTAGATTCTTAAATCTCTTGGCACTGTTTAATCCCGCTATTTCTATTAAAAATATTAACTATAATAATGAGAATGAGTAGTTTATTATTACCGTAATAGTAGCCTACATCCTATAATAAACTCCTATAATAAACACGAATCTTAGTTTTAATAAATACAATAAAATACCTTCCGAACTAAGATTTTTTAATACTTTTATTACCGTCTTATATTATTGTTGCTACTCCATTAGACGAGAGACTGAGTTTTATATTTTTATTTAATATAATTTGTACAAGAAATGAACAAAGAAAGTGGTCCACACTGTGAAAATAAAACTTAAAATTTTTAAAGGAAATTTGAAGCAGGATCATTTCGCTAATGTAGGGTTATGGTAAGAGACCAAAGTGATCTCTGAACCGGAAATACTGATGAAAGAAACCCCCAAGTTGAAAACCAATTACATTTTAATTGACAGTATCTTCCTTAAGGAACACTTTACATGTTTTGCACAGATTAAAACAATGTATACTTTAATTGTTTAAACTTATGTTTAGAAATTATGGATTAATTGTATACTTTGAACACGTTAAACATTTGCGCATTAAACAAGATGGGTCTTGTTATGTTGGTAGCTCGTTATTGATTTTAAACTATTTAAAAGTGATTTTTATTAGCAGTGAATGGTTATATAAGTTAATTACTTTTGCAGAGTATTGTTCAGTACCGTACGCTGAATAATTATTTTTTGTAATAAATGTAATTTCATATTGTCAGAAACTTCTTGTTTATACTTTTTTAACTGGACAAATAAAACTGTGTAAGGTTACTTTTAATGGTATGGAATAGTTATTCCGTTTCATATTTTATATCTAGCTCACAATACGTTAGTCATTACTCGATATGAAACTTCTCTTTTTGTTATATATACACACACGTATATCCTCTTTACAATAAACTAAAATCCACAAACACTAAACTTTTCCCAAATTCACAGTTAGATCGTTTACTGAAAATTAGTAAAGTAAACAGTCGGTGAAGGTTGGGTATAATCAACAACATCATTAAACAAATCCACATAAAGGCAGTTATGAAATGTACACAACACAAAAATAAGGTCAAAATAATCCAAGAATGAGATAAAGAATGAACAAAATTTAACTATTTGTCGGGAATGTGGTGGTAGATTTATTTATTATTCATGACGTTACAATGCAATGTGGGCTCTTTACTGGATTGGACATTAAATATTAGCCAGTTCTGCCAACACAATCAGTCTAACTGGTTTGGAGGTATAAGTTCCTAAAATTGGTTTATAATAATATTAAGGTATTATTGCTTAAATACTGAAAGAAAGAAACATATTTTATAGGAATCTTTGTATACAGTTAGTAAACGTAGTAAAGCGGATTATGCATTGAAACATATAAAAGTTGCTAAAACGTAAAACTAAACACATAGTCGCTTTAGTGTTATTACTAGTATCATAAAACTGAGTCTAATCAAATTTCCAGAGGATGGACTTCCTTCAGTCGAGAAAGGAATGCACTACTCCACGTGTCGATGAAAGGCTTCGCTGAAGTAGCATGTCAAACGTCAAGTGTATAGGTAATTTTATTAGGTGCACATGTTCCTCAGTTATATAATCTGCGGGTTTTTCGTTTTTTATCATGATTACTCATAAGACCAGTATAAAAAATTCATTAACACTCAGCAACATCATAGCAATGTCATGCACAATCTTGAGCTTGATTTTGTTAATTACAGAGAAATGAAGCTTCGTGCAAAGTTTCAGGTATTTAGGCCTGGTTTTTTCTTGAAAATAGAGCAAAGCACTTAACACTATTAACTTGTAACACTTTAAGATGTTCCAAGTTCACAATTTTAGCAAGTGTTTATTTCAGTTAATTGTTGCTAAACATTCAACAGTCTAAAATTTTTTTGCTAGGCTATCTGAAGCAGGCTATCTCAGGCTCATGTAAAAACGTTCACTAACACTCGGTAAAATCCTCTAGTGTCATGCACCATCTTTGAGCTTCATGTTGCCTCTGCAAAGAGATGAAGCTTCATGCAGTTTCACTTCTATAGGTCAGATCATTCTTGAGACATAGAGCGGACATACAGAAATAACATTTCCCAGTCCCTCAGGTGTCTTTATGCTAACGCTTAGCTAACAACAGTGGTCTTTATTGAGTCATTTCTGTTTTGTTTCTAATTAGGCGTTGTGGTTGGATTATCTCATAACTATAGTTCTAGCGGGTATTCTTAAGAAAGGAAGTTTGGAGGAGTGGTACTTGATTGGTAGTTTAAGCGTCTACTGGTTTACAAGTGGGTGCGAAGAAATCACTTTGTAGAACGAGAATGTTGAGTTTAGCTCTATTTCACCTTCCACTTAATACTGCATCTGAAATCTAACATTTTCAAAGACATGAAATACGGAATCTAGATTCCACGAATTAAGAGGAAAAGATTGTGCATAGTTTTGACACCAGAGACACCTAGACTACAAAACAGCTCTGCTTGGTTTTTCCAGCAACCATTCAGTGTAAAACCAGAATAAAAGGTGATCTCATTGTCTCATCAGCTTTCCGATTAGGGAGCTAGAGAGTGTACCACAATGAACGTGTTTTGACTATAAAGATTATGATAAGTTCCACTCTATTGCTATTCTTTGCTCTATAATTGATGATATGTTTCAACGATTATGTAATTAAATGTCTGGTCTGACCCATTAGTAATAAGTATATGAGGCATACTCTTGTAATTTTGTTAAAACGGTTTAAAAATACTTAGGTTATTTCTTTGCGATTTCGATATATGTGATCATTATTTTATTTTTGTAAATAAACTTGGTTACGATGATGAAAATAACCTATTTTTTCGATGCCAGTAGTAAAATTTCGCAGTAAAACTGCTCTTTAAATAATAATTTCTTTTGAATTATTTTCACAAATAAAAAAATTACATGTAAAAATTTTAATTTGTTAGTGCTAAATTAACATTCAACCGCTTTGAACAGGAATCTCTGAGGACAACTGAACAATTAGCGGGATTGCATGATATTGGGATTGCAACCGCCCCCATTGCACATTACTCCCTTCGAAGTGGCCTGTTCTGCTAGAAACACGTATTTGTCTGTAAACCGTGGCCAATTCATAGGTATGAGATCACGTAATCCTTAAGAGTAGTCACGTAATTGCACTGTCATAAACATTAAAAGGGAGAGTTTAAACGTTTTTATCGGAATAAAACGCTTCTTGTGTCACGTTCGGTTTTAAATAACACACAAAGGTAGGAATTTAAAATAAATTCGCGTGTTACAGTCATTGTTTGAAACCGTTATTGTCTTTTGGTCTTTTACAGATTAGTGTAACTTTTATACAGGTTATAATAAATATTATAATATAAAGTTTTAGTTTTAGTTGGAATTTACAACAACCAAATTAGTTTAAATATCGGACTTTCTCAATGATAGAAAAAACCCTTCACACAGCGTGGGCCGATCTGACACTCTCAGTGGGATAATGTCTTTCACTCAAGAGGTGTAGGTAGGTGGAAACATACAATATTTTATTTTAAATCAACTCTAAAAGTTATTGTTTGTTATAGATAAGACATTTTAATTCCCTTTTTATTAATTTTTATACTCATGCAATTCAAAATTTGTCCTTTTAACTTAGCATATGGATGTTACGAACAGTGAAGTTATTTAAACTTCAAATTATTTTGTGAATATTTCTATTAGTTTACTAGCTGTTTCTCGCGGATTCACACGCTTTTCGTAAACTGTGTCCGTGTATGAGCACCTCTGGTTAGAATTTTCCCTTGTTGCCACCATCAAGAAAATCTGTCAAAAATAATATATTTATAACCAGTGTATACGTATGTGTAAATTGTTGTATAGTGGTTTAACACTCAAGGTTTAAGTTCAACCAGACACTTATGTAAAGACAAATATACAAAATAACTTAGCGCTTTCAAATAGTGTTTGACTATTTAGTATACCTAACTGTCTTGTAATTAACAATTTATAATGTGCAGGCGCATACTGACCGGTCAAATTTTTTTTTGAGAGTATCAATGTCATATATGCAAACAACCTCTTTTATATATATATATATATATATATATATATATATATATATATATATATAATATATATAGAGAGAGAGAGAGAGAGAGAGAGAGATAAAATTGGGCAAAGCATTCGGTTAAATTCCGTGTAAACATGGTGGCAAAATTACTAGACTCAATATATATGAGAAGCACTTGGTGTGCACATCTATAACCAAAGCACACCATAGAATCCCAGTGTTGTGGGATTTGGCTGAACCATTGAATGTTATCCATCAGAAGCCTAGCACTGTTTTTCTTTTGTCTACTGTAGGGATGTACATTTTTGTATTGACTGCAATAAACCACCCGCAGGGCGTCTATAGAAAATGAAATGAGCTATTTTTTATTAGTCAAGGATTGGAAATAGGAGGAATTGGGAGGCAGTGCGTAGTTAGTACGGTATTTTGCACTTTTCTTCATAAATTAAAGGAAATACGAGCAACGGTACTGGTACGTTACTCACGATTGACCTGTGGGTGGCGTGAAACATAATTAATATAATACATTATATAAAATTATTATAATTATAACTTATAATTATTACATAACAAGGTAGTAGTACGCCAAAACCAACGTGACTGCAGATGTTACTTGGAAAATTTCAACATCAAGGACAAAAAGGCAGAAATACATAGAAAAAATTAATTTTTACCCAATAGAAAAAAGGTGATTGTGTCAGCCTTCAATGACGTTCAGCCCGAATTCCAGTTGGATATAGACAATCCATTGAGCTCATTCTTATCAGGTAGAAATGATTTCATGCCAAATTTAAAGTCTGCAAATAGTCTTTCTCGAAATATCTTTTTACACGACCACGTTCACATTTTTTAATTAAGTTAGGTTTGAAAATAATGTAAGTTACGATGAGCTGGGGAGGGTGCTACAATACAAGAGTGCTCTGAAATCGAATTTTTTCATCTACTTTTGAACGTTGTATTTGACTCTATAATAATTTTCTCTTTACTTTTGTGAATAAAAACGTCACACGTTAAAGTCTTATATGATTGTACTTAGTTTGTTTATAAATTTATTTATTTTGCTAGTTTTCTCGTTACTATCATGGTTATGTACCATCTAAGACCAATGTCATAATATTTATTTGCTAGCGCCTCTGCTAAATCCTATAAAGTGAAATGCACCATCAATCGTATTCACTGTTACTAGTATATAAATAATACTTCGTGCAGAATTTAACGCCCATAGGTCAGTTCGATTTCAAGATACCAAGAGGAAAGGCAGAAGAAAAATTATATTTCCCCGCCCCACCGAGTGATTAGGCTTCGCTAGCGCTCAGCCAATAATTTTATAATAAGAAATATCGAACCTAATGTAGTGTGCCTCTGGCTTATAGAAAATATTTAGTGCTCAATTAAGAGAAGCTGAATTCATTATAAAATATTAGTTGGTTGACATATGAATACACATTTATAAACAAAGCATCGTATAGTTTTGACATCCCTTTATACTTTACTGTATTTAGACTCGATTAGTTAGTTACAGTAACTGCCACCAGGTGGTAGAATAAGGTATTATAGGCTTTGATGTTGCCGCAAGATATTGAAGGCAGTTAAGCCCCCACAGACTGACGAGCATGTTCGCGAGCATGCTCGTGACGGTGTTGTGCGGCGAACATGCTCGCCCGTGTGTGGGGTCCGACTGAGCAATTCCAACCCGGCGAGCATGGTTGGGCTCGGCGCTCGGCTCGTCGGAACAGTGTTGAGCCCGAGCGCCGAGCCCAAACATGCACGGGCCGTCTGTGGGAGTGACGACCAACATGATTCGCGAGCATGCTCGCCCGTGTCACCCCTCAGCTGGAAGTCCTCAGGTGATGTCCCATGTGGGTCAGTAGGTGAATTTGTTGGTGAGGAATTGTTGTTAATTTCTGGTTGGCAACACTGATTGTTTAGTCAAGATATCGGGAAGCGATCGGAGATTGGCGGGATGAAAGAGGTCAGTGTTGCATGTAGGCTAATTGTGTCTTTTGTGTTTGAGGAAGTGGTGGCGAAGTGTAGCCTTGCGTGCGGGTTATAGGTGCAGAGTATTGGTGATTTTTTATATTGTGTTCTAAGTTAGACAATATGTCGTTTCAGGGCGATAACAAAAACCATTTTTTGTGAGGACTGAAAATTTTATAGAACTGTAGTAGGGAACCGAGCTGGTGATGTTGTTGGGACGTGAAAAGTCCGCCAAAAAACAAATTATTGTAACAAACATTTGTACGAAAGGAAAGTTTTTTTGTGACGTGTTAATATGATAAATGTAAGGGCAATGTATTTGTGAAAAGCTGATTGAGAAGGTTTCGTCCAAAGCGAAAATATGACGTCTCTATTGGGCGTGCGTCGTTTCGACGAAGAACTAAAAAAATTAAATGCCCTTCGAAAAGCACAGGGAGAATGGGACTTGACGAAGTGTAACTGAACCATCCCCAATTGTGGGTTATTTACGAGTTACTTATATTTACACACAGATGTGGAATACGGCGAGGAAAGGTTTATCTTCGCTGCAAAAGATAGTTGCCCGCCGCCCCGAAGATCTCAGAAGATAACACTTGAGATGACGGACGAAAAACGGTAAGTTTGTTTAGTTTAGTTTATAGTTTAAGTTGTAGATGATAGGGCAATTAAATTCATAAAGTAAACATTTGATGACTACATTTATTATTTTAATTTGTACACAATGTCGAGAATTTGACTCAAATAATTTTACAAACAAAGAACCTGAAACATATACTTACCAAGAAAGTACAACCAACTGAAGTAAAATCGTGCATGAAATTTTAAATAGTTTAAACCACATATTAAAAGCAAAGCACATCGTCCATTATTTTTCCATTATTCAAATTATTTACAGAGTGGACTCATTAAAAAGTGAGGTAATGCATTGGTTACCCTTGGCTACAACCATAGTACATTACGACCCCATCTGGTTTATGTTTATTTTAGAATGTATAACATTAGGCGGACGATTTATCCATGCGCTCTTTGTGAAACTCTACTTGTCCCTCGTTTGTTGTTAGATTGTCCGTTTGTGTTTCCGTGTAGTATTTTTCAGGATGTGGGTTCAGCCAGTGATGTTTTACTTTCCCCCGGGACCACGATTGCGTTTTGCTTCATCATGGCCTAAAAGTTTGGCGAACATTCTTCCTCCATATCGCCCATTCAGTGATAGAACTGCAGTTTCCGTCCGTGTATTTTCCCGCAGTCTAACCGTAACCTAGGGCGTCAAATAAGTTGAGCTTTTCCCTTCGTTAAATAATTGTGGAGTTGCGCAGCGCAAGCCTAAAAAAATAACTTCAGCTGAGTTTCCAAGCCTCCGTCCTGATTGTTTGTTTTGCAATACTTGGAAACCTATTTGCCTAGAAAGAAAATGCCGAAGGCATTTTCAACCAAACTCTTTCTTCCACGGCCAAATACGAAGTAGTTGTGAAAATCCTTTCATCGATGGGTGATTCCTCCTTAATTAGGGTAATGGCTTCATTAGGTTTTCTTTTTGAAGGGGAAAGCTTCCATCTCCCCAAAAAAAAGAAACAAAAGGTAAACATACATTCTCCTGTTGTTTGGAAAGTATCGTTTTGGTGATGGCAAATTCAACTGGTGCCGTTTTTCCCAAAACTGTTTGCCCAAAATCGGGTTTCAAAGAGAACTCCCCCCGTCAGAACACCCGCGTCCAGTATCCACGTCCAGCAAATATTAACGTAACAATAAATTCATAGTTGTTGCGATTTACCACAGCCAAATAATACACACGCTGAGAAGAAACCATTTGTAATTGAAGAAAATACGAAACCGACCTTCCCAATGGAGGTTGAAGGATG
>NW_025783554.1:0-28105 GCF_021130785.1 Homalodisca vitripennis
CAGTACAATGATATAATATATATATATCTAGTTAACAATGTTAATCTTACAAATCTATTTTCCCTCAGAACTCTCCTCTAGCAATGACACACTTGCCCTGGTGTTCATATATCTGGTCACAACACTCACGGAAATTATTAAGTGAAAGATTTTAATTGGTTTCGTTGTCATTTCCTTGTCAGCCTCAGTATCTGCAAATCATTTTCCCTGAAACTATTTTTTTCAACCACGGAAAAAAGGAAGGAAATTGGCTGGTGCAAGATCATGCATGGTGGATTATTACGGACTAACAAATACTGATGTGCAGGGGTGTTGTCATGAAGCTAAATACAATTGTTTCCTACCCATTTGTAAGGGTGTTTCCTCCTGTATAGCCCTCTCTTACATTTCTGTATTCTATATGAAATGCTGCAACTTTTAAATGTTTTTACATGCAATTCAAAATATTAATGAATGATACTAATATATGCTGGAAACAAGAATTTTTATGTAAAATATATAGCAAACTTTATTTATCTTGCGTAAACATTATTAATGGTGAACATTATTAATGGTAAATCAAGAATGGTGAACAGCCAAGTTTAATAGATTATATATTAGTGAGGAAATGCCTGCAGCCATACATGGCAGATGTAAAAGTTTATACCCAGTGAAAGTATGGGAGGAGATCACAGGCTGGTGGTAGCTGATTTTCAAAGAATGAGGTTTGGAAAGGATACATGCAAAAGACTAACAAGAATCCAAGACATGGAAGTTAAAAGATACGAAAGTTAGAGAGGAGTTTGTAAATAACATTAGAGGAAACGATACCCAAGGGGGAGGTCAAAACAGGAGAGGAGGAATGGACAAATTTCAAGAATGCTATAGTCAAAGCTGCAGAAGAAACATGTGGACGAACTTCAGGTAAAAGAAGGGATAAAGAGACCCCTTGGTGGAATGAAAGAATTGCTGAAGCAGTTAAAAACAAAAATAGAGCTTGGCGAGAATGGTTTAAGGATAGGTCAAACGAAAAGAGGGATAAATGGAAGAGACTTGCAAGGGCATCAGCAAAGATGATGAAGGAGGCAAAGGAGGAGGACATGGAAGGATTTTGAAGAAAAACTGAAATCAAACTTCAAAGGAAATAAGAAGATTTTTATGGGGTGATAAGGAACAAGACGAAACCTAAAGAAATGTTGACTAAGGTGGTGGATGTTTCAGGGAAATCAAATGGGAGGAGAAAGAGGTTTTGAAGACGTGGAAAGAGTATTTTAAGGAACTACTGGAAGGAACAGAAAATGAAGAGGAAAGAAGAGATATGACAGAGGAGACAGAAGATGAAGAGGATTTTAGTATGTGCGAATTGGAAAAAGCGGTTAAAGAGATGAAAGAGGGGAAATCTGCGGGAATAGACGAGCTGACGGCTGAGATGATAAAGGCGGCGGGCCCATTGGGAATTCAATGGTTGTAACAGAGTGATGAGAGTGATTTGGAAGGAAAAGAAGATACCAGAAGACTGGAAAATGGGAATAATAGTGCCGATTTTTAAGAAAGGCAATAAGCAAAAATGCGAGAATTACAGGGGAATAACTTTGTTGTGCCATTACACAAAAAATTTATGAAAAAATACTGTTGCAGAAAATTAGACCAGTACTGGAAGAAACAGGAAGAGAGGAGCAATGTGGTTTTAGGAAAGGTAGGTCAACGGTGGATGCTATTTTTGTGATGAGACAAGTGTTAGAAAAGAGGTGGGAATACGGAAAAGATACAATGGTAGCGTTTATAGACCTACAGAAGGCATATGATAAGGTACTGAGAGAAAGGATATGGGAGAGTATGAGAAAGAGAGGATTGCGTGAGGGAATAGTAGAAAGAATAAAGAACCTGTACGGCATATGTAAAAACAGGGTGAGAATTGAAGAAAAATATACAGATACTTTTAAAACAGAGAGAGGAGTAAGGCAGGGAAGCATATTGTCACCTTTCCTTTTCAATATTATAATGGATGAAATTATTCTAGAAGTACAAGGAAACAGAGGAGCAGAAGAACTTAAGACAATAGCATATGCAGATGACATAATGATATGGGAAAATAGGGAAGAAGAGTTAGAACGAGAGTTAAAACAAATGGGCAAAAAGTGGGCGAAGAAATATGGTTTTAGAGATGAACATACAAAAATGTAAAGTAATGAAAGTAGAGAGAAGGGATGGAAATAACAAAGACGTGTTAGTTGAAGGAAAAAGACTTGAAAAAGGTGAAGGAATTCTGTTATTTAGGAAGTATCATAACAGATAGGGGCACAATAAGAGAAGAGATAGGAAACAGAATATGGAAGAGTGGAAAGTTTTTCAATATGGTGAAGAAGATTGTGTGGAGTTGGAACATTGGGAAAGAATCAAAAGTATTGATGTATAAATCTTATTTCCAACCAATTTTATTATATGGAGCAGAGACGTGGACGTGGACTAAAAATGATTTAAGCAGATTGCAAGCTGCAGAAATGAGATTTTTAAGAGGGATAGAGAAGACTACAAGAAGAGATAGAATAAGGAACGAAAATAACCAGAGAAAGATTGAAGGTAGTTTCACTGCAAGAGACAATGGAAGGAAGAAGAAATACAGTGGATGGGGCATGTGAAGAGGATGGGAGATAATAGAATGCCTAGAATAGCACTGGAGAAGGAGGAAGGAGGAAGAAGACCAAGAGGAAGACCGAGAGGAAGATGGGAGGACCAAGTGTGGAAAGACATAGAGAGAAAGGGGACTACAGAAAATACAGGTGGATGAAGAGGAGACCTGGAAGGATAGACTAAAGTGGAGGAGGCTGTGTACGACGACCCGTGAGAACGGAAATGTCTGACGATGATGATGATGATGATGATGAAACATTATTAAAAAAATTCATATTTATTATTTTATTTGACATAATCCCAATATAAATTTTTGTAAGAAAAAATGTATGTACTACAATATACAATTAGAGTAAATCTTTTATGTGTGGCGTTTAAAAAAATAAGCTTGCAAAGTGGTGAACATGAGGTAACTATTTTGAACATTTAACATTGCACAGACCTAGGGCTAACCAAGTTCATTGTTGGCAGTAATCTCCCAGGAAACAAAAAGAAATAAACAGTCACAAATAATCCACCTTTACAACATCAATTGGTGACACCTTTCCAAATTTCTGTAAAATATAACAACAAAAAAAAACAAAAAAAAGCTGTAAAAATGTTGGCCAAACATATTTCTCACACCAAACTTAGATGCGATCATACGACTCTACGCAGAATGCTGTCGACTACTACCATAAACGACCAAAAGGACGTCCCATCCACAGCTTACACTGTAGGTTACATGTGGCATTCCAAAGTGGAGTACTGCGTCAAGTGAGAGAGAGGAGCGAAGGGCTGCCCAGAAGATCGACCTACCAGCTCATCTGAATAAGACCTATCTGCATGCCAGGAAGTACACCGGGGGGCTTCCAAACGTGTGTTGCTGGCGATTCTGAAGGTGGGATGTACTGTATTCCGTGTCGCATCAAGTACAAGTAATCCCGGCTTTTCTCTGAAAACATAGACTTCATTCCGCCCAGGAGATTCCCCTTCTTGTTTGGTGGCAAGGCCATTCCTCTTGTGTTGAAGCTAATGAAGATGTTCTCCAAACAATGACATTCACAAAGCCGTGTCCTCAACGCAAATAAACTTTATAGTATAGTTTTTTATGTCCAAACAGTTTTCACAATAAATTATGTTACAATATCTAATATTTATATATAACCATCTAATGACTATGTATACATCTGAGAAGTGGTTTAAACTCGTGTCAGATAAAGTTTCAGACATAACAATGAACAGGAATAATGTAAACATGAACTATTAGATATCACTAAATACATCTAATTTGGTAACTAACAACTCACAATAAAAACAGTCAATTTTTCAGGGCCAAAAATATTTTTGCTTGCAGTGATATTCAGTGCATTCTATAGAGAATAAAGCAAACAAGATGGGATGCAATCAATTTTTGTCCTGATTGACAATTGGTTTCATATTTAAAAGCTTTAGTGAAGAACTCAATACAGATAAATATTGAGATCGGTCAAAATGTGGGTGGCTTGCAAAAATATATTAAAACATTGATAATTGTACACATGTAATAAAAATCTTTTTTTGGAAGAAAATTAAGGGAGCAGATAAGTGAAATAGCTTCAAGCAGTTAACAACAGCTGGCACTTTAATTTATTTTCCTCTCTTCAAAAGCTTTCTTCTGCTGAGAGAATCCCAAGTGTTGATAGCTTGGCCACCAATGGGGGATGAATGCTTAGTGTTTCCCAGTTTGGTCCATACAAGGGAGAATACACAGGTCTTTACTGAGAACGAAAATCCCTAGTTGTGAATTCTGACAATCTAATGAAAGTTTTTAGTAACATACATTTATCCCAATAGTAATCACTATGCAAACTCTAGGTGCGATGTTTGATACGCTCTTACTCTCCAGTGGTCTGATACTTACTTACTTACTCTTACTCTTACTCCCAGGGCCATTTATATCGGAGGTGATATTTAGCCGCACCAACAAAGCTCCTCCATCCTGAACGGTCCTCTGCATCTTCCTCTGAAGCGCCCATCTTCTCCATATCAGCCTTCACCTGGTTCCACCATCTCACTTTCGGTCTCCCATGGGGCCGTCTTCCTTCTGGGTTACCGTACATTACCCTCCTCAGTTTGCATTCCTCTTCTCTTCTCAAAACATGGCCTGCCCAACGGAGTCTTCTGCACTTTATTTCTCCTATTACATCCATACTATTGTAGAGCTCCCTGATTTTCTCTATTATGTTTTCTTCTCCATACCCCTTGTTCATATGGATGGCCCATCAATTTTACGTAAAATTCTATTCTCGAAAACTAGAATAGTGGTCTGATATCGGCTAATTATATACTCAGGTGTGACTGCCATTGTGCATAGTACGAGTATTTGCTGGCACACTTGTCAACAGGAAAACTCCGTGTCCCACTGCTCGATTTGTGGAGAGAAAGATGATTTCCAAAAAGTTACTGGTGTGTCATGTTATCTAGTAGATAGTGAACATTTATGTACAATTTTAATGCTATATTTTTATTCTATTACAAATAAATTTCCAAAAAGAAAACCAAGCTCAAATTCGATGTGCACCTGTAAGAAAAATATTACAGCTTATCATGTCCAAAATGGTGCTCAATAATTTATTATTTTAAATAATCCATATCATCATTAATAAAAAATTATCTTTGATTCAATTAGAAGGGTGACTTAAATATTTAAACGTATATATTTTTATTTTTAGAACATTTGGTATTTTCCCAACTTAATCGGAAATAAGAAAGAATGCATCTTTTAACACTACGGGGAAAAATTTCTATTTTCACCACGTATATTCTGATTCAAAGGATCCAACCTCAGGTACTGTAGGTTAAAGTACATAAAGTTAAACGGATAATGAACTAAATTGACAAGTTTTAACTACCTTGGTAACCAAATTCGTATTAGATTTTTATATGTAATTTTTTACATTATTATTAAATACATTTTTGTATTAAAAACCAAACAACTAGTCCTTGGGAAGCACCAAAAGGAAATTGGGAGACTACCTGACCTTGAGAATAGCTAACAACACCGCAAACTACTTGGGGCTTATTAGACGAAGGCCTCACATTAATGCCCTTTGTAACAAGATAAGCTCAAGTCTCTTTGTAATTAGAAGGGTGAAGAGTAAATGGTGATACTGAAACAGCTAAGATTGCCTACCACAGCCCGTTGGAGTCCCATTTGCGCTATGGTATTGCAGTTTGGGGAGCAACTACGGAAGATAATCTAGAGCGAGTACTCCTATTACAAAAACGTGCAATAAGAATACTTGGAGATCTCCAGCCCAAACAAACCTGCAGAAGAAGTTTCAGAGATCTGAAAATTCTAACTGTGGTTAACCTGTATATCTTGGAAATTCATCACATACCTACACCTGAAATCACCTGATTCCATGAAGAACGCAGCTCAGTTCCATAACTACAATACAAGAGACTCGGCTAACTATTGCCTCCCTATACACCATCATACTATGACAGAGAAGAAACCCAGCTTCGCAGTAGCCAAGATGTGGAAACACTCTTCCCCTCAACCTGAAAATGTCCAAGAAACAACAGTTTCGTAATCTTCTTAAGAACTGGCTTCTAGATCATCCCTTCTACTCTTTAAGTGAATTTTTTGAATGGAGACTACTAGAAGATATGCACATTTCGTAGAAGACAACACAATTCATATGTTGTAAATATTTAATTGTTTTTTAATTCAATTTTGACCGCAAATTTCTGTTTCTTAATGTTCATGAATAAAGCACACTTGACTATTGACTATGTGACAATATAAATATATTACAACTCAATTCGGTTCGATTATTTGTTTAGAAAAGTGTTAAAAGGTGCATTCTTCTTTATATTAAACACTTTTTCGAGACTACATTACTAATATAAATCTGATGATTTTTTAATGTCTAACATTATGGAACATGCTGTCATGGATCTATAATTTCTGTAGCTACTTATAGAGATTGAATTTGTGATTAAATTAAGCAAGGATGACATTGAGACTGGTGTCCCAAATCATGATTGGTTGTTATCAAGGATGATATGGAGACTGGAGTCCAAATCATGATTGGTTGAATCAATCATGATACAGTCTTATCCTGGAGCAAGGCTACACAGAATGGTACTCGTAAGTCACACTTCAAATTCTGGTCTTTAGGATATTACTTTAAACATAGATATTTGCTTGAGATACAGTCTTATCCTGGAGCAAGGCTACACAGAATGGTACTTGTGAGTGAGACTTCAAATTCTGGTCTTTAGGATTTTACTTTTTAAAAACATACATATTTGCTTGAGATACAGTCTTATATCCTGGAGCAAGGTTACACGGAATGGTACTAGTGAGTCCAGACTTCAAATTCTGGTTGTTAGGATATTACTTTAAACATAGATATTTGCTTGAGATACAGTCTTATCCTGGAGCAAGGCTATACGGAATTGTACTTGTGAGTGAGACTTCAAATTCTTGTCTTTAGGATATTACTTTAAACATACATATTTGCTTGAGATTACAGTTCTTATCCTGGAGCATAGGCTACACGGAATGGTACTTGTGAGTCAGACTTCAAATTCTGGTCGTTTAGGATATTACTTTAAACATAGATATTTGCTTGAGATACAGTCTTATCCTGGAGCAAGGCTAAACGGAATTGTACTTGTGAGTGAGACTTCAAAATTCTGGTCGTTAGGATATTACTTTAAAAACATAGATATTTGCTTGAGATACAGTCTTATCCTGGAGCAAGGCTAAACGGAATTGTACTTGTGAGTGAGACTTCAAATTCTGGTCGTTAGGATATTACTTTAAACATAGATATTTGCTTGAGATACAGTCTTATCCTGGAGCAAGGCTAAACGGAATTGTACTTGTGAGTGAGACTTCAAATTCTGGTCGTTAGGATATTAACTTTTAAACATAGATATTTGCTTGAGATAACAGTCTTATCCTGGAGCAAGGCTAAACGGAATTGTACTTGTGAGTGAGACTTCAAATTCTGGTCTTTAGGATATTACTTTAAAACATAGATATTTGCTTGAGATACAGTCTTATCCTGGAGCAAGGCTACACAGAATGGTACTTGTGAGTGAGACTACTTCAAATTCTGGTCTTTAGGATATTACTTTAAACATACATATTTGCTTGAGATACAGTCTTATCCTGGAGCAAGGCTACACACGGAATGGTACTTGTGAGTCAGACTTCAAATTCTGGTCGTTAGGATATTACTTTAAACATAGATATTTGCTTGAGATACAGTCTTATCCTGGAGCAAGGCTAAACGGAATTGTACTTGTGAGTGAGACTTCAAATTCCTGGTCGTTAGGATATTACTTTAAACATAGATATTTGCTTGAGATACAGTCTCTTATCCTGGAGCAAGGCTAAACGGAATTCGTACTTGTGAGTGAGACTTCAAATTCTGGTCTTTAGGATATTACTTTAAACATAGATATTTGCTTGAGATACAGTCTTATCCTGGAGCAAGGCTAAACGGAATTGTACTTGTGAGTGAGACTTCAAATTCTGGTCTTTAGGATATTACTTTAAAACATAACATATTTTGCTTGAGATACAGTCTTATCCTGGAGCAAGGCTATAAACGGAATTGTACTTGTGAGTGAGACTTCAAATTCTGGTCTTTAGGATATTACTTTAAACATAGATATTTGCTTGAGATACAGTCTTATCCTGGAGCAAGGCTACACGGAATGGTACTTGTGAATCAGACTTCAAATTCTGGTCGTTAGGATATTACTTTAAACATAGATATTTGCTTGAGATACAGTCTTATCCTGGAGCAAGGCTACACGGAATGGTACTTGTGAGTGAGACTTCAAATTCTGGTCTTTAGGATATTACTTTAAACATACATATTTTGCTTGAGATACAGTCTTATCCTGGAGCAAGGCTATACGGAATTGTACTTGTGAGTGAGACTTCAAATTCTTGTCTTTAGGATATTACTTTAAACATACATATTTGCTTGAGATACAGTCTTATCCTGGAGCAAGGCTAAACGGAAATTGTACTTGTGAGTGAGACTTCAAATTCTGGTCTTTAGGATATTACTTTTAAACATACATATTTGCTTGAGATACAGTCTTATCCTGGAGCAAGGCTAAACGGAATTGTACTTGTGAGTGAGACTTCAAATTCTTGTCTTTAGGATATTACTTTAAACATAGATATTTGCTTGAGATACAGTCTTATCCTGGAGCAAGGGCTAAACGTGAATTGTACTTGTGAGTGAGACTTCAAATTCTGGTCCTTTAGGATATTACTTTAAACATAGATATTTGCTTGAGATACAGTCTTATCCTGGAGCAAGGCTACAACGGAATGGTTACTTGTGAGTCAGACTTCAAATTCTGGTCGTTTAGGATATTACTTTAAACATAGATATTTGCTTGAGATACAGTCTTATCCTGGAGCAAGGCTACACGGAATGGTACTTGTGAGTCAGACTTCAAATTCTGGTCGTTAGGATATTACTTTAAACATAGATATTTGCTTGAGATACAGTCTTATCCTGGAGCAAGGCTACACGGAATGGTACTTGTGAGTCAGACTTCAAATTCTGGTCGTTAGGATATTACTTTAAACATAGATATTTGCTTGAGATACAGTCTTATCCTGGAGCAAGGCTACACGTCACTTGCCAATCTCACTTAAACCGTTATCCATATTTACTTCAAATACTTATGTGAAACTCGTCTGTAATTAGCAATTGACATAATAGATATTGTTTTGAGAAGTGCATTCAGGTTACTTTAAAACAGATCCCAAAAAATAATGGTATATTTAAGAAAATATAATACAAGTTAAACTTCTTTTTTAGATGGTTAATGTTTTGTATATAATGCTCAATTTTTATTTTCACGTAAAAAAAATGTATTCATTAAATCTAGTTATTACACACGGGGCTTCACACACAAGATTTTCGAAATTTGAAGTTTTTTATAGTACTTAGTAAAAGCATTTATGATGTAATGTGATGAAGTCCTATGAAAATTTTGAAACGTTTCGTGCTTAAAAGTATCAGAAGTTTAACCGGACTCAAACCATGTTTTGCACCATATAGGAGCATTTTTGGTTGATTTAATTTTCAATGCCAAAGCTGAGGTCTGCCTTGTTTGCCCCGATCTAAATATACAAAATACATTAGTTCTTGAAGGCCCGGTTTTTTAAAATGCTTAGCAAAATCTAGTGAGTGTCTGTTAAGTTTAACTATTTGATCTGGTTTTTCTTTTTAATCCCAAAAATCTTCTATTGTTTCTGAAGAATGATTGCCTACACAATAAAGTCATAAAGTTTAATTTAAAACACTTTCTACTCTATTATTTGAAAACATAATTTAAATTTTGGAATAATTTTTTATCATTATATTTTAATTGATTTTATGTGAATGCTATTGATTGTATCATCCAATATTTGTTGACCTCCAGCATGGACTACCATCTCCTGAAAATCTCATTGTTTTTACTATAATAACTTTTATCCCTTTGGGATCGGCATTAAATGTGTATGATAGGCCTCTAATATTGCCTGGCCACAACGGTTGGCCATAGGCCTCTCATATCGCCTGGCCACAATGGTGGCCACGTCTGTTCTCTGCCTCAGGTCGGTAAGATCGATTTATGACCACGTTCTGTTCCTAAGCTCGTCAGGCCACCACCTAGTGGGCCCTGACTGTTTTGTCAGGCCAAGCTGAACATTGTGTCCCACTGTATTGTGCAGTGTATTCTTCCAGCCAAATAATAAACTAAATTAATATCTCTCTATTTTAGTTACCTAATTACATAATGCACTTATTCTTTGCTTAGTGCATAATCATTGTTTCTCATTTGCAGCACATATCGTAGTGAAAATTGAAGACTCTTGGAGCAATTGGAAAAAAATTTTCAAATAGTACAGTAGTAAATGTAATTAATCAATACTTTTCCAATATAGTTTATTTCTTGGATGAGGCATTTCAAAAACAAAGGTTTCATCATCAGGCGACTCCACAAATAGTGAACATTGTTCAGAATTATCTTCTATCCAACTGTCAGTGTCACTGTAGTTGCTTTGGTGTATCCTGTCTACTTATTTAAATACTAGTGCATTTGCTGGAGATGAAGCTCAAAAATATGGAAACGAGTTTGTATTCTGTACTAGAGACCTAATTGTATTTATTATTCTGTAAATAAAAATACTTTTAAAACAGATCAACATATCACTTAAAATTTCCATATTACTTGGTTCATTTAAAAGCAAATAATAAATAACTAAATGATAAAGTTTCATCCTTAAAGCTAATAAACTTTGTAAATTATTATGAGAATTTCAATAAAATCTCAGTCAATTAAATTGCCGAGTTCAAATACTGGCATTTAAATCTGAGTAAAAGTAACATACAACGGTGTCGCAGAACAGGCTGTCACTGAGAGGACAATCACCTGCAAACTAAACGATCAACAAAGTACCAAAAACCATACTGATTCATACCATACCATACCATACCAAACTGGTTTAGATTCATACTTTAAATTTTCAATCAATCTGATGACCCATAGTTTTGTAATCCTAGTTTAATTTAGATCTTTTGCATATATTCAATGCAAAGTAAAATTTATCAATAAATAAACTATTTCAAAGAATTTTTACACACAATAAGCAACCCAAAACAAAGCACACGTAACTTTAGAAGAAATAAAAACTAATGATAAAATGTGCAATTGATCTACATAACAATGTATTAATAAAAGTTAAGCATTTCAGAGGTGAAACAATGTAAAAAAGATCAACAACACTGTAACAATACTGTATTATAAAATAAGCCTTACAATAAAAGTACTAACCCAATTCAATAAGTACTCGAGCTAATGAATCTTTGTAAGTTCGTAAAGTCCTTGTTGTGTTTATAAAGACATTTTGAACCCCAGTTTCACACCTTTCTTCAAAATATATCTCAGTGCGTCCGCCTTATTTCCATCTTCCAAGAATTTTTGCCCTGTTGGGACAGAATGATTATGTAATATAATATTCCAACTACTTAGTTAAGTATTACCAAATGGTCTTATCCTAAATTCTCTCTCTAAAAACCAACCCCCACTTCACTTATAAGACCAGAGACACACATATGCATGATCTTGGCATTCATTCCTTAGAATCATCTTCAGAATTCTCGATTCTGATCATTGCATAGCAGTTGAATATCTTTGGGCGCAAACAGTCGCAGTTTTACCCACCTCATTGTAGATCATGGAAACAAACCTTAACATGTCAGATCCTTAAAAAAGCACTTTACGATTATCAAATTATCCAAAAATTGTAAAGCGGAAATGAGTTACCCACATAGATACCTAGTTAATTGTCTAATTCACACTCATAAATTAAATCTTATACAGATGATTGTAATATTGACTTTAGTTTTTTAGGTATGGCTAGGGAGTTTGAAGGATGATAAACTGAAATGGAAAGAATGCCAATCTGATAAGTATTCGTCAAAGTGTGGTTACATGGAAAACGGTTCTGTCACATCAGCCCATAGAATACAGTGCATTGAAAACTGAGAGACTGTGAGATTGGTTCTGATGAAACAAAATATTGGTACAGAAATCAGAGTTTCTTTATTGATAACCTTTAAGATTACAATTAGCGTTGATTGTTAAAAATGTATTTACAAAATATAAAAGTTCATATTGGTCTTGATTAAGTTGTCTGTCTCCACAAGTAAAATTCTTTCACTGTGAAGATGTTTCTTTGCAGGAGCCAGTTTTTTATTGCTGTCTTTATTTTAACTCTGAAAATACAGGCTGATTGAAAAGTAAGTTGAACCCCCATAAACTGTTTTGTTATTTTAGATAGGTGAAATCTGTTTGCGGAACTCTTACTCGCTACAAAGGACCACACTAATAATGATATTTTTCAAATTTTTAGTTACCTCCCCTTTTTACTGAGGGTCAAAAATTTAAAACTATCATTATTAGTATAGATGAGCCGCTTTGAAAGCGACCTAATAAGTGACCAGTGTAGGAGGGGAGTGTGTGAGAGAGATGTGGAGAGGGAGAAGCGCAAACTCACTCCCCTCCCCCACATTCCTTACCAAACCACACCTCAGTCGGCCACTTTTACCACTCGTTAGGGTATGTTTAACATAACAGCTGTTTTATACAAACCCAGTAATAATAACAACAGCTGGTAATAATAAACATTTGTTTAAATATTTCTTAATTATTCTAACTTATTAAATAGATGCAATGCACTATTCTTAACATATATAATAATAATTTTTGTTATTTACGTAATAACGAGAATAACAAAACATAGCGTGATGCTCCAAAACACCAACACAGGGAAAACAAAGCACCAGGGAGAAATAGATGAAGCAGTGAAAGAGGGCGTGGCGGTAAGCATGGTCAAGCTCATGCTCCCTCCTCCCCCCCATTGTGCAAGAAATCTTCAATCCAGCTCATCTGTAGCTAGCAAACAGATTTCTCATATCTAAATTAACAAAAACGTTTAAGGGGGGTGTAACTAACTTTTTTTCAATTACGCTATTTACAAGCTGTGTTTAAATTTTGATAAATGTAACCTCACAGTCAATGAACAACAATCTTTACGCTTAGTATATCACCTGCATGGAACACTTCCTGAGCCGACAGAGCCATATTGGCCAGCTGAAACCAGTGGTTGGGGACTTGAGACCAGTCGGAACATGAAGCTTTGTCTGGCATGACTGGTCCTGTAACAATAGTTGCCACAGTAGCGCAGAGAACTGCTGTTGACTGTCGCACTCGTCGGACTTGGAGCACTCCTTACAGTCACATGTGAAAAAGTACTGATTCTGTAGCATTTTCTGTCTCTCATCTCTGTTCATTCTTGTATAATGAGGTCCTGTATAACAAACATGAAACTAAAATGAGTCTAAAATCGTACTATATGGCAGCTTTTTCAACCTCTGATTTGACCATATAAAAAATATGAATTACATACAAATTGAAGTAAATATTGAGTAATTTATTTTTCTACATCATTCTCAAAATAATTCAGGCATTTGCCGTATCATGGCAACCAACTTCCCGTTGCCCTGTTCGATAAGGTTTGTTGTCAGTGATTGGAGTGATATGATATGAAATGAAACTCATAGCCTCCTGATATTCTTTGTTGGTGGCTATATCTGAACTATAAGGTGAATGGTTGAAATCCTACCATTTGGAATGTCAGGGAATGTTACGTTGCACTCATGTATTGTCATGGTTCAGAAACCATGCTAGTTGGTGGCTACATCTGAACTATATGAATGGTTTAAAATCTCCCAATTTGGAATGTCGGAGAATGTTATGTTGCACTCATGTATTGTCATGGTTCAGAACCATGCTAGTTGGTGGCTACATCTGAACTATGAATGGTTGAAATCTCCCAATTTTGGAATGTCGGAGAATGTTATGTTGCACTCATGGTATTGTCATGGTTCAGAACCATGCTAGTTGGTGGCTACATCTGAACTGTAAGGTGAATGGTTGAAATCTCCCAATTTGGAATGTCGGAGAATGTTACGTTGCACTCATGTATTGTCATGGTTCAGAACCATGCTAGTTGGTTGGCTACATCTGAACTATGAATGGTTGAAATCTCCCAATTTGGAATGTCGGAGAATGTTATGTTGCACTCATGTATTGTCATGGTTCAGAACCATGCTAGTTGGTGGCTACATCTGAACTATGAATGGTTAAAATCTCCCAATTTGGAATGTCGGAGAAATGTTATGTTGCACTCATGTATTGTCATGGTTCAGAACCATGCTAGTTGGTGGCTACATCTGAACTATGAATGGTTGAAATCTCCCAATTTGGAATGTCGGAGAATGTTATGTTGCACTCATGTATTGTCATGGTTCAGAACCATGCTAGTTGGTGGCTACATCTGAACTATGAATGGTTGAAATCTCCCAATTTGGAATGTCGGAGAATGTTATGTTGCACTCATGTATTGTCATGGTTCAGAACCATGCTAGTTGGTGGCTACATCTGAACTGTAAGGTGAATGGTTGAAATCCTCCCATTTGGAATGTCAGAGAATGTTATGTTGCACTCATGTATTGTCATGGTTCAGAAACCATGCTAGTTGGTGGCTACGCCTGAACTGTAAGAGTGGTGAATGGTTGAAATCCTCCCATTTGGAATGTCAGGGAATGTTACGTTGCACTCATGTATTGTCATGGTTCAGAACTGTAACGCGACCGATTTGGGGATTAATTGGTATCCGCTGCCACCACCGGATGATTCCGGAAAAAGAAATAAAGTTTGTGCAACAACGTTTGAATTTTAAAAACACTGTTTATTAATGATTAATTTATAGAAATCACACAATTTACATTGGTTAAAAAGGGGAGAGCACTTCTGAATGATATAAAGTATTGAATTACATTATTGAAAGAATTTAGAAAAGTTTTAAAATAGGGCAAACAGAGAGTTTACATGTCTACGAGTCTGAGGCCTGAAACTAGACTAGCTTCCCAGCACACGCAGGTGCTGACTCTGCATTGTCAGCAGTCTTACTGCTGACCTCCTCAACAGTGCTGTACACTTTACAATTATTATGTCTTTAGTTAAATTTTACTAAATGAATGAAATTTTTATATAACCAAATAAAAGCATAATTTCTTGAATTATTGTTAAAATTGGGTTCGGGTCGTTACATCAACCCTCTCCTCTGGAAAAGATGTTGTCATAGGATTAAAGTGATGGCACATCTTGAATCTATTACATTCGGTATGTTAATGACTTATTTGTAACTTTTAAAATGTGTTTTTTTTTCTTTGAAGTGTTCCCCACATTATTAATACATATTACTAATCTAAGTTTACATAATCATGATACTATTAAGATTTAGGATTATTACTAATATACAATATTTCCTTTCAGAGTCACAAGCCGGTCAGAGTCTTTTGATTTGTCACTTTAAAGATTTTAAAAATTTTTCACACATTTTTTTTTACTATTTAATCATGGGGGGGGGGTCATCCGAACAAAGGAGGCTTCGTGGATGATCTCTGCTAATGGAGTTCCTTCCTCCACCCTCACCGTCAGTTGGCTCTGGTCTGGGCCGCTTGTGCTCCGAGTTTGTCTTTGCTGCCGACTGGTCGTGCAAAGGCGTCCTTACTCTCCTATGACATATAAAAACTACGAGCA
Source organism: Homalodisca vitripennis (assembly GCF_021130785.1). NCBI lineage: Eukaryota > Metazoa > Arthropoda > Insecta > Hemiptera > Cicadellidae > Homalodisca > Homalodisca vitripennis. The sequence continues at coordinate 15,778 of NW_025783554.1, forward strand.
GTACACAATTTAAACTTACAACTACATACATGACAATAAAATTATAATTCTTTATTTACATTAATGACAACAGGTTTGTTTTACATTAATATCCTTGCAATAATGAATTTAGTCCTATTTCTATATGAATCATCAATTAGATTCTTTTTTATATCTTTTAGCGTTTCAAAAGTTAAGTTATTGTTTAATAATATAAGAGCGCGGTTTCATTGGGCCTGCAATATGTTTATTTTCGGTATATGAAGGTGCGTAATATTTCTTTTATAAACTATATTCCCCTCTGATTCTTGAAAATATCTTACCACTTTTTCCAAAAATATCACAACCTTGATATTTGTTTTATGATACCTGAGGTGTTAACAACAACTTCTAAATAATCTTTTACAATGTCTGTTTTAATTACAGATGTATCATCTTCAATATTTCTAAAACAATTTTAATATTACTTTGTAAGGTTCTGCAACACTATAAATCCAGTCATTGCCATTTTGTAACCAAAACGGTGAGTTTTACTTTTTCAGTTAGAACTCTGTTTACACTTTTGAGTTTACAGGAACTTAATCCCATAAACAGTGAATAGATGCAACCATCGACTGTATGGTGTAGTGCACTTATTGAATTTGGACAAATGTTAACATAACTGTGCCTACATTGAACATATTCATCTGAGGTGAGAGGTACATAGTACTGCCTATCTTTAGATATCAACAAGTAATCGTGTTCAATTTTCCAAACTAACCAATGTCTTAACCTAGGTTGATAAAAGTGGTATCACTTCGATTTTATAGGTTTCAAATTGTCTATCAATTGAGCTTAATGGTACTGTAACAATCAATCTTATGCTAGCTGGATTAGCTAATGCTTGTGCTGTACAAAGATCATAAATACAAAAATATATCTTCATCATTTTACAGGAACAATTAGTTTCAAATGAGATGGTATACTCTTTTCAATTTTATTCAAAACTTTTTGTAAAAATCATGTGGATTTAGTAATTTACTGCTTATCTTACCAGAATATATAAGTTCTAATGCTTGCCTAAACTCTACTACTCTTAGCTTAGCTTCATCAACAGTTTGACCTAAATGTCTTAACATTGTTGTAATTGCCATATGTTTTGCTAAGGACTGATGCATCATTATATTCTGTTCATTGAAGTTCGTTAATGATGTTATTAACCTGTCGTTGGCTGTAGATAACTTAATCATTATTTCATGAATAGCTTTAGTGTTACTTACAATTCTAGAATTAATATCTTTCATCAAAGTTATTTGTGTATGACGCGAACTAAACAACTGTACCACTTACTAACTTTAGTTCGTCTACCTTGGTATTTACACGTTCTAAATCTTCACTAGTCGGTACACCAAATAACCACTTTAATGCATAACCTCCTGCATTTATAAGTCCACGCTTATTTCTAGAATGTCCTATAGGTGGCAAAAAGTTTTAACAAGTCAGTTTTATATCACTCTCATACTGCTCGATTCCTTCCTTCACTCTTATATATTCAAACTCGAAGTCTTCATCCCAGACGTTCACACTGATATTTTTAAACTGTTCTAATTCTACACATCTTTCTTTTAATGGTATCAGTTCATCAAGGATTTCTACTAGATCAAAGTCTAAAACGATTCTCCATTCATCTCCGGATATCACAGAGTCTTCTAGCTTCCTAAACACAACTCCTTGGCTCATTTCAGCTGCTTTGACCATCGTAATAATCATTAGTCCTGTAACAAAGGTTATACTTGACATCCATAATCTAACCGTTAATTTATGTTATGCGTATTCAATGTTGTTTAACTAACTTCTCCTTATTATAATATAACACAATTAATCTTCTTAAAGTAACTCGATTTGTCCTTTCACTTCTTACAACTTTTTTTTCTTCTGGCCTTCTGTGTTAGTACTCTCAGTAATCTCATGTGCCTTGTGTGGATATACTCAGACAATTTTTAATCTTCTGGGTACCCTTTTTTGTTTTCTCTCACACAACATTCAAACTCATTCAGCAACATTCGTTTCACATTTTCACTTCTGTCAAACTGATCATTTTCACTTCATTCGCTACTGAGTTGTTATCCTACAAGATGAAATTTCAAGAATACACAACAACTTCGGCTTTTTTTTCTTATTTCCTTCATGATATAACACTTTACTTCTACATCATTATAAGTACAACTTGTATGCTTCTATTTACAACTCAACTTCATAGTCTTCCAGTCTGTACGGCTTCCTCCTTTCCCTGACTGGTCTTTCATTGTTTTCTTTCTTGGGCAGATTGTAATCCCACTCGGTCCAGCTTGCTCTGCTGCTTGGCTTGGTACTGTTTGGATCTTCAACCTCTTCTGCATCACTTGCTTCTTCTTCGAGGCTTACTCCTCTTCTTGCTTCCTTGCTAGGGAACTTCTAGTTGCTTCTTCATTTTCATTCCCATGGAATTCTTCTACGCTGTCTTCGCTTTCTTCTTCTTTGTTTTTCAGTTCAACTACTGGCTTGATTCTATTCACGTGCACTTTGACGTTTTTCCCTCTTATTCTTAAAACTACATTTAACTCAGATACGATTTCTACTATTTTGTATGGACCTTTCCATAAACTGTGAGAGTTTTTTAACTCTACCCTTTTTTATTGTGTGGAAACATGCAGGTACACTAACTGTCCGACATAATACTCACTTTCTTTCTTTCGACTTCTTGTCGTAATGCTTCTTTTTGAGCTTTCCTTGCCTTTTCCTGGCAGTGTTTTCGATATTTCTTGAATCTCTTTTAATCTGGTTCGTAGATCTTCTACGTAATCTGAGTAGACATCTGTGTCCTCAGTTTATTGTGAGAATCTGCTTCTAAGGGTGTTTCCATCTTCTTTCCGTACACCATTTCAAAAGGTGTGTACCCTGTACACTCGTGTTCTTGGCTGTTGTATGCCATGTTGATCATAGGTAACAGTTTCGTCCCAGTCTGACTGGTTTTTGTTGACAAAGTGGCTTCAGCATTTTAGGGATGGTTCGGTGTACTCTCCTCTGTCCGTTCCCGTTACTCATAGGGTGGTAAGCAGTCGTCTGTAATTTTTTTATTTTCAGTAGTTTGCAAACATTCTGAATCAGTTTCTGATGTGAAATTTTTCCCCTTGGTCTGTAATTAATTCTTTTGGTACTCCGATTGACGTTATAACTTTCTGAACAAATGCTCGTGCTATGGTTTCAGCTGTTTGATCTGGTAATGCTATAAATATTCCGAATCTTGTGAAATGGTCGATAACAGTTAATATGTACTTGTTATTTGATCTAGTTAACGGTAAGGGACCTACTATGTCGCATGCTAATCTATAACCAAATTCACTCACTTCTTGAAACTTCCCTAATGGTGCTTTTTGATTTTCCATAGTCTGTTCGTCTGTTGCAATGAGTCACATGATCGTACGAATGCTGTTACATCTGCTCTCATTTTTTGGCCAGTAGAAATTTATCTTGAATTCTTAATATGGTCTTCTTTTATTCCTCCATGTCCACTCTGTTGGCAAATCATGATGTAGTCGTATTACTTTCTCTCTCAATTCTCTTGGTATTACAATTAATTTTTCATCTTCTTTCTTGAAGTACACTACTCCTTGGGGACTTGTTTTGAAATGTTCATGCATTTTCAGTTTTTGACATTCTTTATCTTTCTTTTGAGCTGCTTTAATCGCGTCTATATCTAATAAAGGTAACTTTTCACACTCATTTTTATATACTACTCTACTTAGACAATCTGCATTTTTTGTTTTTCACACCGGGTTTGTGGTAAACTTTGTAGTCATACTCGGCTAATTTCAAAGCCCATCTTGTTAATCTACTTGAAGGATCTTTTAATGATAGTAACCATTTGATTGCACTGTGATCCGTGTAAAGAGAAAAAGATCTTCCATAAAGGTAACATCTGAAGTACTTGACTGCCCAAACTACAGCTAATAACTCTCTTTCGGTTACACTGTAGTTCTGTTCTGCGGAATTCAACTGTCTTGATGCATATGCTATAGGATGTTCTACACCGTTTATTTCCTGTCCTAGTACTGCACCAATCGCTACGTTGCTGGCATCTGTGCTAAGAATGAAAGATTTTGAAAAGTCTGGGTAGATCAACAAGGGTTCAGTGGTTAGTTTTTTCTTTTAGTTTTTTGAAAGCTGACTCACAATCTGGTGTCCAATTAAATTTTTCATTCTTTTTGATCAATTTAGTTAATGGTTTGGCTATGTCCGCAAAGTTTGGAACATGCCTTCTGTAGTAACTGCATAATCCAATGAATCCTCTGATTTCTTTCTCATTCTTTGGCTGAGGAAACTCCTTTACAGCTTCAATCTTTTTCGGACAAGGCTTTACTCCTTGATTCGTGATTATATGTCCTAAGAAATTAATTTCGGGTTTTGCAATTTGGCATTTCTTTAGCTGCACACTTAAGTTTTACCTCCTTACCTCTCTAGCACGTCACTCAAATCTTGTGCATGCTGTTCTATTGTCGGGCTGTAGACTAAGATGTCATCCATGTATGGTAGACAAGACTTTCCTTTCAGTCCTGATAAAGTGGTATCAATCAACCTCTGGAAAACTGCAGGGGAGTTTATAAGACCCATGGGCATTCTGGTATATTCATAATGTCCTGTTGGAGTACTGAAAGCTGTTTTCTCTTGGCTGTCAGGATGCATTTTAATTTGGAAAAATCCCGAATTCATATCTAGCGCAGTAAAGAATTTACTTCCACCAAGCATGTCAAGTGTTTCGTGGATATCTGGTAAAGGATAAACTTCTGGTACTGTGCATGAGTTCAGATCTCTGTAGTCGATGCACATTCTGTGAGTTACAACACCATCTGGACCAGGTTTCTTTGGCACTATGACCACTGGTGCTGACCATGGTGATACACTCGGTATTATGATTCCCTTATCTAGTTGTTCCTCTATCAGATCTTGTATCACTTGTTTCTGTGCATGCGGCACTCTGTATGGCCTTTTGTTTTAATGGGAGGGTGGTTCTCCTGTGTTTAATTTTGTGGCTTACTTTTGCTGTAACATCCTAAATTTTCAATTCCTCCAAGGCTAAACAAATTTCCAAATCGATGAAGTACGTTTCTAATCTTTGCTTTTTCTTCTGGTCTCAAATGCTCTATCTTTTCTTCTACTTTTCTTCTGAATTCGTCGCTTTTTTTTTAGATACTGTGTTGACCCTTTTTGGTTCTGTCGAATTCTTTGGTTTTAAATGATGGTTCTTCTAATTTACAGATCAAAGTGTTCTTGTACATTGTTAAATCTTCTGGGCTTGTATTAACTACTTTCGTCCAACAAGTTCCATTTTCTTTACTTTAGTTAGACTTCTGGCTACATAAATTCCATGAATTTTTACAAGTGCTGGTTCTGTAATTACAACTTTGTTCTCAATTTCTTGCTTTCGTTGTTTCACATTTTTCCCCAATTTTAGTTGTACTAACATTTCTGAACGGGCAAGGTATGTTGAGGTTAGTTCTGCAGTATGCTGGAAGATTTTCAGGCAAGTTTTCGTTTTCGTTAGGCTTCACTTGCGTGTTGATTGAGCGATCGGGTTCTACTTGGAAGGTTTGAGTTCGCTTGGTGGCTATACCAAGTCCACTCACACAATCATTTGTAGTTTCTTTGTCTCGTTCGTATAGGTCGACTGCGTCACGACCTTCAATACTTAAGACATATCGTTTCTAAATCAATGACAGCTCTTTTCCACCTAAGCACATCATACCCTATAACTGCAATATAATCGTCAGGCAAGTCTGCTACTATGAACGTACACGTCATTTCTGTGTCTCCTAGCTTTATAGTCTGTTTTACTTGACCGTAGGTGTGCATTATGGCTTCCTGTGATGCCATGTACACGAACATCAGTCGGTGAGATAGGTCCTTGGGTGACCGTTTTCTCTATCATCGAGATTTGTGCCCCAGTATCAATTATGACTGGCCCATTGACACTCCCAATGGTTCCATGAGCTAGTAGTTCATAGTTGTTTTCCTGCTCAGTGATGTATGCAATTTTAGGTTTTTTTCCTCGCCTGTCCAAGACCTTATCTTGTGTAGGTTCAGATTTACTTCCTCACGGGGTTGCCAGCGGCGCTTCTGGGTTCCCCGCTGTAGTTTAACGGTAGAGCGTTTTCTTGAACTATAACCGCTTCCTGAAGGTTTGACCTCTTTCGTTACCCGTGTTCTTTGTTCTGGCCCAGCAATTATCAGCTGTTTGACCTTGCTTCTTGCAGAAGCTGCAGTGAGGACGTGTGGAGTTTGCCTTTGATTTACATTCTGATTCTCTGTGCCCTTTTCTACGGCAATATCCACATTCTTTTCATCTGCCTGTCTGTAGAGCTTCTACATCTACAGTCTTTTGCTACGTGTCCTATCTTTCCACAATTGTAGCATTTACTTGTTAAATTGTTTCCAAAAACTTTCCTTGGTTTTTCTTCAAATGGATTTGGCCTTTTTTCTAAGTTATTTATTGCTATTGCGGGTAGTCACTGCTTCTCTAAAATTCTTTGGAAACTTAATCCTTGTTTGTCTGCCAATTTCTCCGTAGAGTCCTCTGACAAAGGCTTCCATTGTTCTTCGGTCAGCTTTCTTCTCTTAATACTCTATTTACTTCTTCGTTATTGGTGGTTCTCAGTGTTTTGTCACTGACCCTCTTTACTCTGTCAGAAAACTGTTCGATAGTCTCTCCTTTATTTTGTCTGATGTTAGCTAACTGTTCAAAATAATAGTGATCTGGGTAGGCTATCTCCAAACCTTTCTGTTAGAGCAGACTTTAATTTCTTTAAGTGTTGTGGCGTTTTTGCATTTTTCATCTGATTTTGAAAACTGTAGTGCACTACCAATTAACTTTAATTTCAATACTTGTAATGTTTGTGTGGTTTCGTTCCAATTGCTCAGTTCTCCTATGCCTTGAATGCTGTCGAAGAATGGCATGAGTAGATCGGCTCTCTCTCCATCGTAGGGAGTAATGCTAGACACTAGCTCAAATGATGGTTTGCTTGCTGCTCCAATTGTCATATCCATAGCGGATGGTGACATTTCTGTTCTGTTCAGCACAGAATTTCCCGCGATGGTTTCGTCGATGCAGTCTTGAAGAGACCTGGACTTTGGTTGAAATTGCATCAAAAGCCTCTTGAAATTCAAATGGTTTTTCCTTCAAACGTTACTGTAGAACTCATGATTGTTGATTTGTTATAATGATCTTAATAATCTAACATTTAATTTAGGAAACTCTACAAAATTTTTACGAAGTTCGATTTAAAATATACGACTGAATTTAATGACTAATAATACTATTTTTTTCTTCAAAATCCGAAAGTTTTCTATCAAAATAAATTTTCTGATAACCAATCAATGATTGATAGCCTATCTATACCCAATCCTATCAATCAATCATCAATCAATTGATGTTAGTGATAATAATCCATATACATCATAATAAAACTAATTAGTAGATTAGCAATGCCTAACCAATTAACAATATCGATTTACACAGTACAAGTATACTAATGTGACGTATAGATTTTGAATAACGCAACTGGAATAGCGTCTAACTTCAAATTAAAATTAATTTTAAAACATCAATATTTCTCAATAACAACAATTATTTAAACCCAAAATATTAATTTTATTATAGCTATGACACTTTTGTTTTAAGGAGTGCTTTTACATTACAAAGATTTAATAAATAATTTTTGATCTGGAAACATTGGCATTTCTTCCTGAATATTATTAATAAATGTTCATATCTTAATTTTAAAATGAGAAATAGGTGCCCTGGAAGTGACGACCTGACATTGAAGTACACATTGTTACTCCATGTTAGAGTAATTCAATTTAATTTACTTGTTACTTAATAATCAATCACAAAATTTGCAAAAAATTGTGTTATCATTCAATGCTGCATTCACTATTACACCACAGCACCTTTATTCTCTCTTATTTCTATGTCTTAATTATTAATTAGAATAAATTGGTAAAAATAGTTTAAAAGTATAGCCAATGTTTCTTTATTATATTTATTTTAATTTCCGAATGTGAACAAAGGCTCACCAAATATCACCGCCATTGTGACTGCCATGGTTGCTAAGGCTGTGGACAGATGATGTTGGTTGTTGACAGCGTCACCCACGATGTTGGTTGGTTGCTCCGCTTCCGTCTCCTAGGCTCGGTGACGTGATGAAGATGGCAAGATGGCGTGTCTCTTGGCGTCCTTTCTCGGTTTGGCGTCTTCACGTGTAGATTCCTTTATCCAATTTCCATCGTCTTCCTGTTGCACTTTTTTCTCCAAAATTTTGAAAAATCCAACTTGGAAACACTTTTCCTAACTGTTAAGACTATACTTGACACTGGATTACACTGTTTTAAATAATTTTGATGTTCACGTGGTCACTTCGGCGTCGGGAAATCAATCAACTGTACAGTTAAATTGTCCCAAAGTTACGCGATAATCCCACCGCTGCCACCAAATCTGTAACGCGACCGATTTGGGGATTAATTGGTATCCGCTGCCAAACCACCGGATGATTCCGGAAAAAGAAATAAAGTTTGTGCAACAACGTTTTGAAATTTTAAAAACACTGTTTTATTAATGATTAATTTATAGAAATCACCACAATTTACATTGGTTTAAAAAGGGGAGAGCACTTCTGAATGATATAAAGTATTGGAATTACATTATTGAAAGAATTTAGAAAAGTTTTTAAAATAGGGCAACAGAGAGTTACATGTCTACGAGTCTGAGGCCTGAACTAGACTAGCTTCCCAGCACACGCAGGTGCTGACTCTGCATTGTCAGCAGTCTTACTGCTGACCTCCTCAACAGTGCTGTACACTTTACAATTATTATGTCCTTTAGTTAAATTTTACTAAATGAATGAAATTTTTATATAACCAAATAAAGCATAATTTCTTGAATTATTGTTAAAATTGGGTTCGGGTCGTTACAAGAACCATGCTAGTTGGTGGCTACATCTGAACTATGAATGGTTGAAATCTCCCAATTTGGAATGTCGGAGAATGTTATGTTGCACTCATGTATTGTCCATGGATTCAGAAACCATGCTAGTTGGTGGCTACATCTGAACTGTAAGGTGAATGGTTGAAATCTCCCAATTTGGGAATGTCGGAGAATGTTATGTTGCACTCATGTATTGTCATGGATCAGAACCATGCTAGTTGGTGGCTACATCTGAAACTGTAAGGTGAATGGTTGAAATCATCCCATTTGGAATGTCAGAGAATGTTATGTTGCACTCATGTATTGTCATGGTTCAGAACCATGCTAGTTGGTGGCTACGCCTGAAAACTGTAAGGTGAATGGTTGAAATCCTCCCATTTGGAATGTCAGGGAATGTTACGTTGCACTCAATGTATTGTCATGGTTCAGAACCATGCTAGTTGGTGGCTACATCTGAACTATGAATGGTTGAAATCTCCCAATTTGGAATGTCGGAGAATGTTATGTTGCACTTCATGTATTGTCATGGATCAGAACCATGCTAGTTGGTGGCTACATCTGAACTGTAAGGTGAATGGTTGAAATCTCCCAATTTGGAATGTCGGAGAATGTTATGTTGCACTCATGTAATTGTCATGGTTCAGAACCATGCTAGTTGGTGGCTACATCTGAACTGTAAGGTGAATGGTTGAAATCCTACCATTTGGAATGTCAGGGAATGTTTACGTTGCACTCATGTATTGTCATGGTTCAGAACCATGCTAGTTGGTGGCTACATCTGAACTATGAATGGTTGAAATCTCCCAATTTGGAATGTCGAGAGAATGTTTACGTTGCACTCATGTATTGTCATGGTTCAGAACCATGCTAAGTTGGTGGCTATATCTGAACTATGAATGGTTGAAATCTCCCAATTTGGAATGTCGGAGAATGTTATGTTGCACTCATGTATTGTCATGGTTTAGAACCATGCTAGTTGGTGGCTACATCTGAACTATGAATGGTTGAAATCTCCCAATTTGGAATGTCGGAGAGATGTTATGTTGCACTCATGTATTGTCATGGTTCAGAACCATGCTAGTTGGTGGCTACATCTGAACTGTAAGGTGAATGGTTGAAATCCCCAAATTTGGAATGTCGGAGAATGTTTATGTTGCACTCATGTATTGTCATGGTTCAGAACCATGCTAGTTGGTGGCTACGCCTGAACTGTAAGGTGGAATGGTTGAAATCCTCCCATTTGGAATGTCAGAGAATGTTATGTTGCACTCATGTATTGTCATGGATCAGAACCATGCTAGTTGGTGGCTACATCTGAAACTGTAAGGTGAATGGTTGAAATCTCCCAATTTGGAATGTCGGAGAATGTTATGTTGCACTCATGTATTGTCATGGTTCAGAACCATGCTAGCAAAAGCATCTCTTAGTTTGCTCTGGGGTGCCCTGCAAGGTGACAGTACATTTCACAAGTTTATGTCAAGAGAAAGGGTTCAATTTTTATGAAATTCTGCAGGAAGGACATTAGTTGCTAATGAAGTAAGTTAATTAAAAATAAAATGCTTAATTTAAATGACTGAAACCTGACTGGACATCTAGAGGAATAAAATTTGTAGAAGTTTGGTTTAAATCGTTAAATATAGAATCCAAATTGTATTGTCTTGAAACTGTAAATCAAGTAGTTATTCATGACTGATGATTATAGCAGTTAATAGTCTATGGCTGCAAAAAGGAATACTTTAATATAACTCATTATTTGGAAACATTAGAATAAACATTTTGGTTGCTAATAAATTAACATTCTCAACATGATCGTAACATCCCAATTATTCACAAAACAAAAGAACAGAAGTAATGTCAAAATAATTGTAGATAATGTAAATAAATTATTACCATAACAATTGAAAACCTCTTCCTCCTGCTTTAATGGGTCTGATGGCACGAACAATAAGGTGTTCATTGATAAAACTGCAACAAATTTAATTACAAATTAATAACTGCAAGTAATACAACTACTAGCCATGGCTTTGCACCATAGATTACACAAGAACCATAGATGTAGCATAGGTAAACGTGATGTGAAGCCAAGAAAATCGCATGTCTACAATAAGATAGTGGGGAATTGGAGATGAGTTATCTTAGTGGTGAGCGCCAGGCCAGCCTTCCCTCACTCATACTCCACGGACCATTTGTCACTGCTGACTGATCGAACTCTGTCATTTACTTGAAATAAAAATTTTATAGTTTATTATACTCTCTCATTTAATAAAATCATGCCTACATTGTGCCTTGCATATGGTTGTGTCGTAGAAGGAATTTCCTACGACAGGTAATTTAGCTATATTTACTAGACACATCTCGTTATTGATAAAAACAATGTATACAGTTAAATTATCTTAAGGTTAATTTATGAATGAATTAGTTTAGAATTTTATTTTAATTACCTAACAGCCAAAAAAATAGTTCTATCTTACTATATAAACCCACATGCTAATACGAGGCGTAATTTTTAAGTAAGTGCCATTTTGAAATTCTGCTGCTGCAGTGTTACAGTCGGTGCCCCGAGCTTGCGCATTGCCTACCTTCATCTGTTAGCAAGTCATAGATGCCACTTTGTGTTCAGATATTACGTTCCAAGTAGTTGCTTCACTACACAATGTCAGACAGCTGTAAGATGACACACATTGGTCTCAAGTAAAGATTAATTGAAGTGAAGTAGTGCCGTTTAATTGCTACTACAATCTGACGGTCAACTAAGGAACTTTCATGTAAGAACATGATAAAGTTTACCTGGATGTTAGAAACAGAACATTATTGTTTTCTAGTTTTTTAAATTGAATTTTTAAAGTTTGATACTGCAAGTTCGATTTATTTTCTATTTTGATTGTGGTTCAATCGGTATGGCAAAAATTAAAACAACCTGACGTGAGAAATCAGAAGATTCTGATGGCAAACAAACCTCGGCAGTAGCCTATACCAATACCATTAAAAACTTAAAACATTATTAAACTTTGAGTGTCTAAAGGTTTAATTTAATACCTCTTCTCTTCCTTTGTTATTTGAAAAATATTATAAAATGTCAAAATTTTAAACCATTTACAAGACTTTGTTATCCTGTAATGCTGATGATTCAAATTTGAAAATATCAGGTAATCATCATCAGGAGGAATATTAATACGAGGCAAATTAGGGTTGACTCAAGTTAAGAAACAATTCCTTAATGAAGGAAAATCCATAAATTTAAAAATCCAACAAATTTTCATTTAATTTAATTTATCATCTTTGTAAGAACAAAAACAAGTTTTCGATGATATAGATACTGTAAAGTTATCCTGCATATCTTTCTTTCATAAACTG
>NW_025783555.1:0-31825 GCF_021130785.1 Homalodisca vitripennis
GCTGTTACCTGGACCTGGCAGGTTTGAAACATAACAGTTTTCTGTCGGGAAAGTGAAGGTTACACACTCGACCAGCTGATTACGTTTCCCGGCTCTAAAAGTCTAACTCGGGCTGTTATCTTGGACCTGGCAGGGTTGGAAACGATACAGTATGTCTTGTCGGGAAGTGAAGGTTATTAAAAACTCGACAGCGAATTTACGGTTCCCGGCTTTAAGTCTAAAACTCTGGCTGTTACCTGGGACCTGGCATTTTGAAACATTACAGTTTCTGTTCGGGAAGTGAAGGTTAAACTCGGACAGCAGATTACGTTCCCGTGCTTAAAGTCCTAACTCGGAGCTGTTACCTGGGACCTGGCCAGTTCGTGCCAGTTTGAAACAAATACAGTTCGTGTCGGGAAGTGAAGGTTTTTAAACTCGACAGGGATTACGTTTCCCCGGCTAAAGTCTTAAAACTCGGGCTGTTACCTGGGACCCTGGCAGTTTGAACCACATACAGTTCTGTCGGGACGTGAGTGAAGGTTAAAACTCGAACAAGGGGATGTCTTACGTTTCCCGGCTAAAAGTCTAACTCGGGCTGTGTTACCTGGACCTGGGGCCAGTTTGAAACATACACGGTTCTGTCGGGGAAAGTTTTTAGAAAAGGTTAACACTTCTGACAAGGGATTACGTTCCCGGCTCTCTAAAGTCTAACTCGGCTGGTTACCTGGACCTGGCAGGTTGAAAAAACATACCAGTTCTGTCGTGGGGGGAAGTGAAGGTTAAACCTCGACCAGGGATTGACGTTCCCCCGGCTAAAGTCTAACCTCGGCTTGTTTACCTGGACCTGGCCTTCTCAGGTTGAGAAAACATACAAGTTCTAGTCTGGAGGGAAGTGAAGGTTTAAAACTCGGACAGGGAATTACGTTCCCGGCTAAAGGTCTAAACTCGGCCTGTTACCTGGACCTGGCAGGTTTGAAAACATAACAGGTTTCTATGGTTCCGGGAAGTGAAGGTTAAACTCGACAGCGATTACGTTCCCGGGGACTCCTAAAGTCTCTCTGTTTTTCTTTCTTCCTCTGTTCTCTACCTCTCTACTTATTCCTTTGTGCTAACTCGGGCTGTTTATCTGGGACCCTGGCAGGTTGAAACATACAGTTCTGTCGGGAAAGTGAAGGTTAAAAACCTCCGACAGCGATTACGTTTCCCGGCCTCTATACGTCTAAATCGGGCCTGTTTTACCTGGACCCTGGCAGGTTTGAAACATAACACGTTCTGTCGGGAAGTGAAGGTTAAACTCGGACAGCGATTACGTTCCCGGCTAAAGTCTAAACTCGGCTGTTATCATCGGACCTGGCAGGTTGAAAACATACCAGTTATCTGTCGGGGAAGATGAAGGTTTAAACTCGACAGCGATTTACGTTCCCGCGCGGCTAAAGTCCTAACACGGCTGTTACCTGGACCCTTGGCAGGTTTTGAAACATACAGTTCTGCTCGGGAACGTGTAAGGTTTCTTTAAAACTCGACAGCGATTACGTGTTTCCACGGCTCTAATGTCTAACTCTGTGTTACCTGGACCTGGCAGGTTGATAACATACAGTTTCTGTCGGGAAGGGACAGTGAAGGTTAAAACTCGCGGATTACGTTTCCCGGCTTAAAGTCTAACTCGGCTGTTACCTGGACTGGCGTTTGAAAATACATGTCTGTCGGAAGTGGGAAGTTTAAACTCGACAGCGGATTACGTTCCCTGGCTTAAAGTCTAACTCGGCTGTTACCTGGGACCTGGCAGGTTTGATGAACATTTAACAGATCTTCTGTTCGGGACAGTGGAAAGGTTTAACCTCGACAGAGGCGATTACGCTTCCGGCTGAACAGTCTAACTCTTGGCCTGATTTTACGCTGGACCTGGCAGGTTTTGAAAAACATTACAGTTCTGTCGGGAAGTGAAGGTTTTTTAAACTCGGACAGGCGATTTACGTTCCCGGCTAAAGGTCTAACTCGCGGCTGTTACCTTGGAACCTGGCAGGTTTGAAACATACAGTTCTGTTGGAAGTGAGGTTAAACTACGACAGGGATTACGTTCGGCTAAAGTCTACTCGGCCTGTTACTGGACTGGCAGGTTGTAACATTACAGTTCTGTCGGGGGGAAGTGGACAGGTTAAACTCGACAGCCGGATTACTCGTTCCCGGCTAAAGTCTAACTCGTGCTGTTACCTGGACCTGGCACGGTTGAAACATACAGGGTTCTGGGTCCGGGAAGTGAAGGGTTAAACCTCGACAGGGATGTACGTTCCCGGCTAAAGTCTAACTCGGCTGTTACCTGGACCTGGCAGGTTGAACACGTACAGTTTCTGTCGGGAAGTGAAGTGTTAAACACTCCGACAGCGGATTACGTTTCCCGGCTAAAGTCTTAACTCGGCTGTTACCTGGAGCCTGGCAGGTTTGAAAACATTTTTACTGTTCTGTCGCGGAAGTTGAAGGTAAACTCGACTGCGATTACGTTCCCGGCTAAAGTCTAACTGGCCTGTTACTGGACATGGAGGTTTGAATCATACAGTTCTGTCGGGGAGTGAAGGTTTAAACTCCGACAGCGATTACGTTCCCGGCTTAAGGTCTAATCGGCTGTTAACCTGGACCGGCAGGTTTGAAACATACAGTTCTGTCGGGAAGTTTGAAGGTTATAAACTCGTCAGCTCGATTACGTTCCCGGCTAAAAAGTCTAAACTCGGTGTTACCTGGACCTGGCAGGTTGAAAACCATACAGTTCTGTCGGAAGTCGAAGGGTTTAACTCGACAGGATACGGTTTACCGGCTTACTAATGTCTAACCTCGGCGGTTACTGGGACCTTGGCAGGTTGAACATACAGTTATGTTGAGGATAGGTGAAGGTTTAAATCGACAGGGATTACGTTCCCGGCTAAAGTCTAAACTCGGCTGTACCTGGACCTGGCAGGTTGAACATAACAGTTCTTGTCGGGTGAAGTGAAGGTTAAACTCGAACAGGGATTACGTTCCCGGCCTAAAGTCCTAACTCGGCTGTTACCTGGTACCTGGCAGTTTGACAATACCATGACAGTTCTGTCGGGAAGTGAAGGATAAACTCGACGGATTACGTTTCCCGGCTAAAGTCTAACTCGGGCTTGTTACTGGATCATGCAGTTTGAAACATAACAGTTCTGTCGTGGAAGTGAAGGTTAAACTCGACAGCGATTACGTTCCCGGGTCTAAATGTCTAACTCGGCTGTTACCTGGGGGATCCTGGGCAGCGTTGAAACATACAGTTCTGTCCGGGAAGTGATAGGTTTTATTTTAAAACTCGACAGCGATTACCGTGTCCCGGCTAAAGTCTAACGTCGGCGGGGGGCCTGTTACCTGGACCTGGCCAGTTGTTGAAAGGACACAATACAGTTCTGTTCGGGTAGTGAAGGTTATAAACTCGCACAGCGATTACGTTCCCGGTGGCTAAAAGTCTAACTCGCGCTGTTAACCTTTGGACACCTGGCAGGTTTGAAACATAACAGTTCTGTCGGGAAGTGGAAGGTTAAACTCGACAGCGGATTGACGTTCCCGGAGGTAAAAGTCATAAACTCGGCTGGTACCTGGACCTGGCAAGTTTGAAACATACGAGCTTCTGTCGGGGTGGAAGTGTAAGGTTTAAACTCCGACATGGATTACGTTCCCGGCTTAAAGTCCTAAACTTCGGCTGTTACCTGGGACCTGACCCTGGAGGACCTGGCAAGTTTGGATAAACATACAGTTCTGTCGGAGAAGTGACAGGTTAAACTCGACAGGGATTACGTTCCCGGCTAAAGTCTTAACTGCACTCGCTCGTGCGTGTTTCTTTTTTTTTTTTTTCTTGGGGGGGGGGGGGGGGGGGCTGGCGGCCAGGCCATTTTTGGTTTTTAACGCCCATTAAAAGGACAATGTTTAAAAACCTCAGAATTACTTTTATAAATTCCACCATAGGAGAGGAATCGTGGGAAAACCACGGGCGGGGGGGGCCGGCGCGGTGATTATAGAGCGTAGTGGTGCAATATATTGTATGTACGGTAGATCAACGTGAATGGGGGAGGTGTCTGGTGCATTCGGACCTATATGGTAGATATATATACACACTATAGTCTTACCTTGTGCTCTAACAAACTAATACGCATCTAAGTGATTTATTAGTTTGGACAATCGTCTTTGGAACTTCAAATTCAGTAAAATCAAATTCGATGAATGAAATTTACAAAGATATAATTTTGTACATATATATTATGAAACATTAAATTCCTTTGAAATCATTCCATCTTTGTTTTACGATCGGGTTTAATATTGAGATAAGAGTTTTGTTAGTATCAACTTAGAGGCATTATTTAAAAGTTATATTTAGTTTTTTTTTATTGCATTATAACGATCACCATAATCGCCATTTCCCTTGTCAGAGAATTCTTTTGTTTTAAATCGTACCATGCAATAATAAAATTGTTAATTACCACTGCAATTAAAATTTAATTAATTAAAATTTGTTATTATATGTTATAAAGTTAATAGAGGAATTCTCTATAAAAAAATAAAAATGTTGTATAGTTTATTACTAATTAATTAATTTTTAAGTATATAACTTTAATGTGTACAAGAGGTAACTGTGTATGTATGTGAGCGAGTGTGTATGTGTGATACGTATACAATAAAGGTATAGAAAGTGTTATAATTTAATAATGTTTATTTATTATTTCATGTACAACCTGAAAAAACATGTTGGTCTGTTTTTACAAGATGCCGTTTTGTGTTCTCAGAACCTTTTACTAGCAGAATCAGAGTAATTAGAGTTTTTAATTATATTTACTTTTATATTTTTTTGACTTTAAGATGTTTAATTCTTTCTCAAAACAATTATTGTAATAAAGCAGTTTTGTTCTTTTCCTTTCATGTAATTGCAATCAGCCAGTATGGTTATTGTTCATTTTATTTGAAATTTGATTGTTTCATATTTACTTTAATACTGTCTAAAAGTGTATCTCTGTTATTGTATTGTGTGGTGGTTGTTGGTGTTGTGTTGTGTTGTATTGTGTGTGTGAGAAAATAAATTCCAATTCTATTAAATATATTTAAAAAGAAATTTTAAAATCTCATAATTTTTTATGACCACAACAAAAAATAAGGGTTTGAAGTTAAAACATTGTCCCCACGTGGTAAACCGCAAGGTCGTTGTCATTTGCAGCCGACTTGTTAAAGAAACATGTATTTTATGTGCGAGGCTGCATATTTACCTTTTTTAACCCATCACAAAAACCCTATTTTAAACTTTCTTCAGAGCATGCTACTATTTATTAAACGCCTGAAGTGAGGGGCTCTGCACTTTAAAATCATGAACCTATTTCTGGTTTATTTCGTAATGCAATAATTTACAAATCGACTTCTTCACTCAATAGATATCCTTGAGGTATTAGAATTATATTTATATATTTTTATTCCCTTTTGACTTCAATACAGTATATAATAGATTTTATTTACAGTAAAATTCAAAAATTAAATATTATTTTTATTTAGGCGATTATTGCTAACACAAGCTGCAAAGAAATTGAGATATGGGTTAAATAGCTTTTTAAATATGGCATCCGACACTGCTTTTTTTATTTGAAATTTGCTTTTGATGGTGGAAGGGCATTGCGAAAGGGAAACAGGATCTTTTCCGGCAAGGGAGTATTTTCAAGACTTAGAATTTTAGTTACGTGTTAGGTTAATTATTCACCGGAGGAGATCAGATTACAGCATCTCGAAAACGCAGTGTTAACTGATTTTTTGTGATCACGGAACAATGGCAAAATGTCCCGGGAAAATCCTGTTCCACCTCAGTGCAGCTTAGTAGAGAGGGGGAGAGGAATTTCCCAAGCGGTTCACCCATCCGGTAAGCTGCCACGCTCGTCGTTGCTTGGAACCTAGTTACGATGTGGATAACCACTGTACCCACTATGATCTACGGCGCCAACGACGTTTGCTTCTTCCAATTTCACTCTTAATAGACTGTTACAGTTTGCGGGGTTACTCTTCTCACAGACAAGTTCGCCATCGAGTGCTTGTCGTACTCAATAATTTCAGCACTCCTAAATTATATATTTTTACGCATTAGTTAGTCCAGATACAAAGTTGGTTCTTATAAATTACAGAATAAAACAAATAATCACTTGGGAATACAACTCACTTTTGAATACAACATTTATAAAATGATCTTTAACTGTATTTCTTTTAATGTATTTCTTAACTGTGTACTACGTACATTTAGGATTTCAGTATACCATCCAGATAGGTTATGGCAAGTTATAAATAAGAATAGTAAATTAGATTAATATGTGTTAAAACTACCTTCGTTGCTGTAATATTTAATTTTACGTGTCGATTTAATTCGCGACCCTTAAATTGTTTATCAAATAAATGCATTTTTTATGTAATTTAATAGTATGGCCATAATTTAATTACGGCACTTTTATAAATTTAAAAAAGGTTTAAAATTTGACAGTGGCGCCAGTGAGATAGCGTCGTGTTGTGTTACAACGGTTCATCGCGAGGATAACTCGATCAAAGCAACGTTCGAGCGTGGCTGCTGCTTGGGATGGGTTGACCGGTGAGCGATCCTGTCCTTGTGCAAGCAGCCCTGCCTGCCCGGCCATTGGTAGTGGGTTCGGAAGGTCACCTTTAACAGCCGTTGGTCCCCAGGTTAAGTGTTAGAGAGGACTTCTTAGCCCTCACTTTGCCTGGTAAAATAAGACATCTTTACTTTTACTTTAGGTTTTTTCCAATATGTGTCAAATTTAATTTTAACGTATTAATGACTAGGTGCACATTTTTAATCAAGCAAACTATAATCTTTAAAATCAAATCGTTTTACTACGAATACTCGCGTTTACAACATTAAAATCGTCTAGGGTAGAACTTTCAAGACGCTTTAATTGATCTTAAATTTGGAATATTAAACATATTCATTATTTGGCACTAGGAAACCACTACAGCCTTGGTAATCACTTATCAAATGCCGGTATAAGAGACATCCCTTCCCCTAATGAATATTTACACGGCGAAACATCCTAACCTCAATCTAAACAGCCAACCGAGTGCTCGGGGCCTTAAGAACCTACCACGTTTGTGTCAGCACTTTGGCACAATGCTTATTAACCCTTTGGAGACCTTTTTGGCTAAAAGATTTTGGAACTCTCCATTATATTTCAGTAAACCATTTTGGCTTAACTTCTTTGACAGGAAAGAAAATAAACTACAATGTTCTTTACCAACAAATTTGTTTAGTAACATCCCAATGTAACAGGTATTTATATATTAATCCTACTTCAGTTTTTTAAATACGACAATGACAAACACCTTAAAATACCTGTAAACTCCTTATTTTTTAATAAATACTTATACTGTGTTCTGTGTACATTATGAAATAATACCAAAAATTTTAAAATAACACCCTAACATGAAATTGTAATTAGTCACTTATTATGGGGCTAAAGTTTTACACAGGATTTTTTAAATTTTAAACCCTTTACTGTGTACTAAACCTGCTTCTATTGAGTATACTAAATTTTATTTTTGAAATTTATAACTCGAATTTACAAAATGGAACATTCTAAATGCTCTTGATGTTAAGATTGTTTCAATTAAAAATAGCCTTCTGGATTTCAATTAGATAGTAGCTTATTACGTAACAATATATAACACACTTATATAAATAAAAGAAACATATGTTTTTCATATATATTTTACTGATTATGTCAGTTGAATAAGTTTTTGTTTCAAATACTGTTGCGTTATTTAAATACAAGTGAAATAAATATTACAAAAAATTGGAGCCAAGAATTAAATATTTCAAACATTTCCGTCTCCCTATTTGTACAGATTATGCATTTGGGGTTCCCCTTACCTTTTTTACCGTTAGCATAATCACCTGTTAACGTGATGTATAACAACTATACCGGAAGGAAATGCGGCCTTCGGAAAGGATTGCTATTTATACTTATCATCAGCAGTTAATACTAGGAGTCGAGGGTTAGACCTTGCTTTATACCAAGCACACAACCTCGTAATTCTTGGAAACCGATAGAGGAATTTGTTCTTATAAGGGAAAGCCGCGCTTTAAGTTTTGGTCGTCGAAACATGTGAGGATATGAAATGGATATAAAAAATATGTATGAAAATAATTAATGTTTCACAGATATATTTTTTTTGTTGCTTGATACACCTCTAAAACAGGTCCGCCAGATACTTAAATTAATAATTACGTATGCATAATGTAGCTGTGGTGAAAAGGGGTTCCGAGTTTTGCTGCAGTTTACCTTCCCTCTTAGTTGAGCGTCTGGAACATGACGCTGTCACAGACTTGACTCCTGGAATCTTGGAGTCATGTCTCGTCAGAAGAGATCCAAAACAGCGACCGAAGAAGCTCAAATTGAACCCTTTACATCGTTTCGAGATCAGATACACCTAGACTACAAAATATAGTGTGATCTAGGTGAAAGAAGTAGGTGCAAAATTGAGTGCACTGCGATAATTTTTGGAGCAACCGTGTTTTCAACGCATAACGTAGGTAAGTCACGTTCGTCTAATTCAAAACGCTGCACTAAAAGGAAGAACTGGAGCTTAAACTCAACATTCACAGTTCAAGGACCTGTAAATAGTTAGGTGACGTTGATTTAACACTTTTTACGTGGGCGCTCGTTTTAAGTGCAGCAATATAAAAAACATGATTTGTAAAAGGTTATCGTATCTTATGTTTTACCCTTTTGATTACATTCCCATTTCGACCCCCACCAAAACTAGCGTGGTTGATTTATTTCTCTATCGAAAACAATAAAAAGTCAGGTTATATTAATTAAAAAAATACAAATTGAATCTCGACTCCTGGGACTATTATTTTTGTATTAATAAAACACAATATTGTATTTTAATTAGAACTTACATTATAAAAATTAATTTGTGACGAGAGGAATAATCCATAAACATTATCTGTAGGGGGATCTCAACGACTAAAACATAAATCTAAATTGTAATTAGCAATCAGGTTGGCAGATCCTGGTGGTTTAAACCTGTCCTTGTAATAAAGTAAATATTAAATCATTTATATAGAGATTTACGTAACGCTTTTTATCTACCGCTTTAACAATTCAGTATGTATAAAATCCGACATTACTATTAATACATTAACTACATATACATGAACTATTACACATTATACGCTGATATTAGTCCCAGATTTTGAAAATTATTATGAAGGAGTAATACATTGAATTACTAATTGATGAATACAATTTTGTGTAATTCTCAGTGTAATAATGCACCCCTAACTTAGGTGGAAATACTTAGAAAACACTAAGAGGTAGGTGAACTGGAGCTTTAACTCAACATTCACATTGAATCAACCCTACCTACTGATGGCGAGAGAAAAGAAGAGACCTGGATTCTGGCCTATCTGAAATTTGCAGGCGTTACTACTAGAATGTTGCCGCGCCCTGTTTCGTAATTCCATTATTGTTTCACTGTTCCATTGCTAGGATAAACAACTCGCAGGGTTGGCTGTGGGGCGAAGCGCCTGAAAATTACCGGGCGGCAACACACTAGTACACAGCTGTGCGCCGGCACGGGCCAGGTCTCTCTTCTTTTCTCTCGCCAACAGTACCTACGGTATGTGTAGAAAACTCGGTTACCCGTGGTTATACATTGTGTCTATCACATCGCAGTGGCACTCAATTGTGCACCCGATGAGACAATGAGATCTTCTTCAAGATTACACTATGTTTTTGTAGTTTGGGAGTCTCGGATTTCGAAACGATGTAAAAGGTTCATTTTGAGCTTCTTCGGTCGTCGACTTTTAATCTCTTCAGACGAAGATGACTCCAGATTCCAGGAGTCATAGTCTGTGACAGCGTCAGATTCCAGACACTGCACTAAGAGGAAGGTGAACTGGAGTTAAACTCAACATTCACGCTGTTATAGCGTTACTACAGAGCAATATTTATATTGCGCCTTGATTTAATTAACTGACATAATGCACCATTACGAAAATTCACTAAAATTCTATTTTCAATAGTACGGTATTTAAAACAGATCTGACCATTTGGAAGAAACATAATGGATATTACCGTTTGTATCCTGTTGTGATGGGAACAAATCTGTTACGTTCCACCAATTGTGACAGCCTCATATACAGTGCAGAGTTAGGAGTGACGTATGCCTCAGGTGGTGCGCTATTAATTAATCCATGGACGTCATCCCGTACGTCAAAACTAATGTGAGGATTTGTCAGCTAGTGTTACATCGTATCAGTTACAGTCATTGCGTTAACTGTTTTCGCGCTGGTTTTCGATTATTGGGGCCTATTATATATATATATATATATATATATATATATATATATATATATATATATATATATAAGTAGATAGTAATATGGGGTTCCTGGCGCACTTTCGGAGGCCGACCGAAAAAGCAATGTAAAAAATACTGTTCAATGTACCATAAAGGAAGCTGAGAAATAACACAGCAAATCTTCAATGAAAAAATTAACCGAATCTACAGTCGTTCGTCTCCAAAAGCGATCGGTACATTACTATCTACTCTGTGGAATGAAAAAATTAACCAAATCTACAGCTGTTTGCTTCTACTCCTCTTTCTTAAGCTGTGCTTTGTAAAATGTTGTCAAATCTGCTACGAATAAAGGAAAAAATCTTCGAAAATCTTAATAAAATTTTAATCAATTTAAAACATTTCTTTACTAAAAACATACTTTAATAAAAAACTTTTCTACTAAATAGTCACCAAACAACATGAACTCACCAAAGTCTCTACAATTTCTAGCATTAAAACAGTGCAACAAAGATGAATTCAGTGAATTGCCGGTTTATTCTCAACAACAGTTGATACCGTCTTTAAATGAAACAGAATTAAAAGAACTTGTAGAGTCTTTTGCAGAAAGAACGAAAAACTGCACACGTGTACACACAAAAAACGAAAAAAAAATAAGGGATTACATATTTAATATAATTACGAAAGATATTGAAAAGAAAGTAAAAAATAAACAAACAGAGAGTTTTCATCGTTTTTTTATGACATTTTTCCCATATTATACGTCCTTTTCAAGATAATCAAGACTTAATTGATGAATTTCTTAGGAATTTTTGTGAGTATCAAGATTTATCAACACAATTCATTAAAGAGCATTATAGAATTTTTCTTTATAGAATATAGCCACATTTTGTGTGAAACAAAAAGGTATTACTGTAGATAATATTCCATGTGATTCCTATGA
This sequence comes from Homalodisca vitripennis, assembly GCF_021130785.1. Classification (NCBI taxonomy): domain Eukaryota; kingdom Metazoa; phylum Arthropoda; class Insecta; order Hemiptera; family Cicadellidae; genus Homalodisca; species Homalodisca vitripennis. The sequence goes on from NW_025783555.1 coordinate 11,261, forward strand.
AGAAAGACACCAACTATGGTTATCAAAACAGTACTATGACGTGGGGAGGGACTGCAAGTTTTAGAGTTAAGACTTTATTCTACAAAGTTAATTGTTATAATTTTCTTTATCTTTAATAGTCTTCTTTCCAGTAACAACCAAGTGTAATTTTTCATTTTTGTTTTAATTCTTTAATCTTTTTCTCATCCATAAACAGTCAAAAAATCTGTTCGGCAAGTGTACTTTACAATCTTCCAACTCGGCAATTATTGTAAAACCCGAATTTATCTTTCATTTTCTACGATAATCGCTTCGCATTGCGTCATATCCGTAGTGATATCACGCCGTGAGAGGCGCAATCGTTGGTTTACAAGCACCATTTAGTTAAATAAATTTTTCTATCTAAATGGAGCGCGATAAAATATCATGTTCCGTTCTGCAAAATAGAAATTTTAAGAAAAAACTATGATCGCCATTATAATTCTAAAAGTCATGAAAAAAACAAGCAAATTTACAATAATGAACTAAATTATTTAAGACAGTGGGCTAGAGAAAATAAAATTGCCGATCACGAAAACATGTTTAATATTGAGAAATTACGTAAATTAAAGAGAAATTTCAAAGTTGAAAAGAAAAATCTCGACCTATTTAATGATGAAAAACTTCATTCAATAGCTGAAAAGTTGGCTATCGGTACTAACGATAAACACCAAGTCTGAAATGATCGAAGAAATTGATAAAAACTCTTAAAGTAAAATCCGAAAATATCATTGATGTAGAAGTTTTATCCTCAATACACGGTCTTTTCAAGCAATACATTTTAACAAACTTGAACGACAATTCCATGTCAATTTATAAATATCTTTCAATTATGCGGTCAGAAATTTAAAGATTTAATAGAAAAATTTCAAGAAAATGTTAAAAATATGAAGGGCTATCTCTCTTTGGAATGTGAATACGAACGAACTTTAGTGAATGGTGAACCGCAAACATGTCTAATGTATTTTACTATCAATGCAGACGAAATCTTTGACGTAAACGACTTTATTACTAAGCAATTTAATAAATTAACACATCGAGAACAAACGAATAATCCAAATAAAGGTTCCGGATGGACATTTAAAAGTTGTAAACAACTAGTTTTGAGCCTTAACAAACACGAAATGATGAATGCAGGATCATACATCGATTTACCAAAGAATATCAAAGATAAAAAAGCTTGTATAAATATAAAAAAATAGAGATGAATTTTTGCTTTATTTACTCAATAAGATGTGCTATTGAAAAAACCAGAAAGAGACTGTGAACGTGTAAAGCAATACGAAAAATTTGTGAATGACGAAATATTTTCAGGTTTTGAGTATCCAATGTCTCTGAAAGATATACAAATATTTGAAAAACGAAGCTACAATTCCAAGTATAAGTATCCAACAATGTCTATCAATGTCTACAGTTTTTATGAAAAATATTAACATTGTTCCGTTACAAAATTTCTGAAAAATATGACGCTGAAACAAACATTGATTTATTGTATGTTAAACAAGATGATAAATCTCATTATGTTTTGATAACCGATTTAAATAAGCTTGTTTCTTCGCAGTTGTCTAAACATAAAGAAAGAAAATTTTTGTGTAGAAGATGTTTAAGCCATTTTTACAAATCTGGAGATTTAACAGATCACTTAGAAATTTGTAAAAATCATGAAGTTTGTAAGCCAATTATGCCATTTCCAGGTCAAACAACTAAATTTACTAATTATCAAAAGAAATTTAACCATCCGTACGTAATTTATATGGACTTTGAGAGCATATTAGAAAAAATTCCGACATGCAAGAACAATCCACAAAGATCGACTACAACCAAGATTCAGAGGCACATTCCTTATGGTTTTTACTCTTATATTTAGTGTCGAATGTGACCAATCGCATGTACAAACCGATATGTTTATCGAGCCAAAAATGAAGAAGATTTGAAAAACGTCCGACAAAATTGTTTGAAGAACTCAATAAATTATCGAAATACATAGCGAAAAAATATAATTCTAAGAACATGAAACCTATGAAATTGACAGAAGAAGAAGAAATTTCGTATCAAAATTCAAAACGTTTGTCATATCTGTGAATGGTCTGCTTATGATGTTGGGTCAAATTCAGTATGGTTTTACTCCTGATAGTTGGAAAGATAAGAGTTATAATAAAGTGAGAGATCATTGTCATTTAACCGGCAAGTTTCGAGGCGCAGCTCATGCATGTTGCAATCTAAATTTGAAATTTCCTCAGAATATTCCCGTTTTCTGCCACAATATGTCAAATTACGATACTCATTTGTACATAAAAGAATTGGCTAAACAATATAGAAATGTTGATTTGATTGCAAAACACCGATGAAAAATATATAAATTATTCTGTAAATTCTGGATATGGCTATGAATTCGAAGGTGATAAGCCAAGAAAATTCATCAAGTTTTCGTTTGTAGACACGTTCAGATTGATGGCCTCGTCTATAGAAAAGTTAGCTAAAAATCTAAAGAGAGAAGACTTCAAACATACAAATCATTTTATACAAGATGGACTGAATGAGATAATAGAAAGACAGCCAAATGACGGACGACGAGATTTTTTAAAATTCTATCTGGAAAAGGAATATTTCCCTATGAATTTATCGACAGTATTGAAAAACTTGATTACACAGAAGAATTGAGAATTCAAGATTTCTATTCACTTTTGACAGATGAGAGCATATCTGAGAAAGATTTTCAACACTACTTAAATGTTTGGAACAAATTAAAAGAGAAAAATCTAGGAAATTACTCTGATCTCTATAACATTCAAGATGTTCTATTGCTCGCTGATATCTTTGAAAATTTTAGGAATATTTGTTTGAATTGCTATAAGCTTGATCCAGCACACTATCTAAACAGCTCCCAGTCTTGCATGGGATGCTATGTTAAAATTAACGAAGATAGGATAATTTACAAATAAATTAGTGATTATAATATGTATTTGATGATCGAAAAAAAAGGTATTCGCGGAGGCATTTCTCAGTGTATTAAACGATATGTGAAAGCAAAATAACAAATATTTTAAAAGATTTTGATAAGACAAAGCCCGAAAACTATTTACTCTATCTCGATGCAAACAACCTTTATGGGTATGGCCTAATGCAAAAACTGCCGTTTAGTGATATCAAGTGGATGGATCCTAAAACGTATACAAAAGAAGAGTGGCAAGAAACAATTTTAGAACTCACTCTCACTAACAAATTTACACGAACATCACAAGTATTTACCTCTTGCTCCCGAACATTATAAAAACAAACTTTGCACAACTCTACTGGATAAAACTGAATACCGTTGTTCATTCGAGAAATTTGAAGTTCTATTTGGAACAAGGTATGATTTTGAAACATGTGAATAGAGTTTATTGCATTCGATCAGAAGCCTTTTATGAAAGAATACATTGATTTTAACACAAACATGAGAACCAAAGCTACAAGCGACTTTGAAAAGGACTTTTTATAAGCTGATGAACAAACTCAGTGTTTGGAAAAATCTATGGAAAATGTGAGAAACAGATGTGATATTAAGCTTGGAAATGAAGAATTTTCAATGAAACAAGCTAAGAAAACAAATTTCAAATGCTTTAACATCTTTGACGACAACTGTATAGCGAGTCACATGTACAAACAAAAGGTTTAAATTTAACAAACCGATTTACATAGGATTTTCAGTACTCGACCTCTCAAAATTGCTAATGTACGAGTTTTATTACAACAAATTAAAGAAGTTTGATCCAGATTTGAATCTGTGTTACATGGATACAGACAGTTATTTTCTAGAATTTAAAACGAGATCCCTTTTAAAATTATTAAAGAAAATATAGATGATTTCGATACAAGCGACTATCCAAAAGATCACGAATGTTTCAACTACTAAAAATAAGAAGGTAATAGGGAAATTCAAAGACGAATTTGAACGGCGAGATATTAGAAGAATTTTGTGGATTGAGATCAAAGATGTACTCGTACAAATATCTAGACAAAAATCCAGTAAGATGTAAAGGAATTAAGAGAAGCGTTGTAAATAAAACAATAAATATCGAAAACTTGAAGAGATGTTTGTTCGAAGATAAAGAAGAATTTAGAGAGATGACAGTAATCAAAAGCTACAAAACATGAGTTGTACACCGTCACTATAAACAAGTTAGCACTGAACGCTAAAGATGATAAGAGAATTGTCCTAGAAAATAAGATCGATACAGTACCGTATGGATATAAAGGCGAAATTAAAACAGATATTTTAGAAGAGTTTAAAACGAAGTTGGAAACTTTGATATATAAATGGAAAGATGATTTAATTTCACTGTCACAAGTGTAAAAAGAAAACGAAAAATATAGATTCTAAAATCGTTCAAACTCAAAATGGATTGTATAGAATTGCTGCAAAATGTTCAAAAATTGTAAGACAAACAAGAGTAAGTTTATAAAGAATCCAAATCCAAAAACCTGTTAAGCAAGAATTGAAGACTAAAGATGAGATAGAGATTGAAGCTAGAGAAATTCATGCACCAGTACGAAAAAAGTTTTAAAAAGAGAAAAATTATAACATTAGGAATTGACGATTTATGGGCAGCAGATTTAGTTATAATGTCTAACTATTTCAGATCAAAATAGATGGATTTAAGTAATATGTTAAATGTTATTGATACTTTCTCAAAATATGCTTGGTCAAGAGCTATCGAAAGAAAAAACGGCAAGGATATTTCAAAAGCTTTCGAAGATATAGTAAAAGATGCCATAAGGATCAATCACAAAACCTCCTAACCTACTTCATACAGATAAGGGTTTAGAGTTTAAAAAATAAAGAATTTAACGATGTTTTGAGGAAATACAACATTAAGATTTATCATACTGAAAAACGAAGAGAAATCAAGTATTGTAGAGAGATATACAACAGAAACTCAAAATGAGAGAATGAAAGTAATTTTTGAGATTAATAAAAACTTTAAATGGATCGATATTCTTCAAAAAATCGTAAACAATTATAACGATACAGTTCACAGCACAATCAAAAATGAAGCCCAAAGAAAGACGTAGATAAAGATGCAGAAAAGGAGTTATTAGAGACCGTTTTCAAGTATATTCCACCAGAAATTCATACACGAAAACTAAATTTAAAGTCAATGATCATTTAAGAATTGTTAGTAAAAAACAAACATTTTCGAGCAAATATCAAGAACAATTGGTCAAGAGAAATCTTTGTGATTTATTCAAATTAATAACACAGATCCTGTAACTTATAGTATAAAAGATTTAAATAATGAAGAAAATAACCGGAACAGTTTTTATGAATATGAATTGAAGAAGTCAAAACTGTAATTTTTTCTATATAAATGGAGTCTCAAAAGAAATGTACAAAGTTGCAAAGAATTTAAAGATTTAAATGAATTTTTATAAAGATAAAAATAGGAAAGATGGAATGCATTATAATTGCAAAGATTGTGAAAGGGAATATCATAAAGAAATTATATGATAAAATAGAAAAAATTAACTTTGGGAAGATAAAGAATGTCTTAAATGTAAAGAAACTAAAAAAAATTTCAGAGTTTAATAGTGATCACTATAGTAGAGATAAGAAAGACTCATATTGTAAAGATTGTGTAAAGGAAGAATCAACCATAGATTATATTATGAAGATTACTCAATGTGAATGTGGAAAGAACTATAAAATGGTTAAATAATTATCAAAAACATTTACAAACAAAATATCATAATTCAAGAGTTTCACATTTTCATCGTGTAATAATTTGTTTCTATATAAATGGAGTCTCAAAAGAAATGTACAAAGTGTCAAGAAGAGAATAGAAAAGACTGTTATTGTAAGGAATTATACGTTAAAATGAACAAATTAACTTTAGAAGAGAAAAAAGTGTTACTTTTGTAAAGAAATTAAAAAATATTTCTGAATTTAATAACTGGCAGTATAGTTAAAGATAGAAAAGATGCTTTTTGCAAAGATTGTGCTAAAAAAATTTTCAGCGAAAGTTATAAAAACGAAACGCCTTGTGAATATGAAAAAAAAGATTTTACAATGGTTACCTAGTTATGCTAAACATTTACAAACAAAACAAAATAATAAATCGAGAGTTTTTAGTAAAAATTTTAGAAAACATTTTCATCGTGTAATTTAGATATTCTATAAATCAGTCGAGATTCTGCCATATTTGTAGTAAAATGATTTCCGTTGTATAAAATATTCAAAGATTCTTTCATTTGGTTGTAGAGGATTAATAGAATTTGGTTCGTCATCAATGAACAAAATCTCTAATTCAGGATAATTTATTTTTAGATGTTTTAATCGGTTTGGTATTTCTCGTTTCTGAGCTCTGATAAACGTAATAAGGAATATTCCCACATGTGATTCTTCTTAATTAACACAAAAACATGGTGTTTTTTCTTATCAAATATCTTTACATTACCATATCTCTCTTCATTAATTCCGATTCGCAATTCTTGATTCTCTATTTTCAATGATTTCATTTCATCTTTAATTTGTAACTGTTTTATTTCATCTTTTTAACTGCTTATTTTCGTTTTCAAGTTTGTACTCGCCATATTTTCTAATACTCGGTAAAAACTTCTTCTAAAACCCAATTTTGAAACGTTTTCTGCAATCTTCATTTTAGATTTCAGTATTAAAGAATATATGCCTGGTTCATTGATGAAAATAGTGTTCTGGATGTAATTTTTGTGTAGAGTCGCGATTCGATACCCTTGTCAAGAATCTATGTTTTCAAAGCTTTTTTTTGTATTTTTCTTTAACATGATCTATGATAGCTTGTCTCGTATTTTTAAATTCCAATATTTCTGCAACATCTTTTAGCCTTAAACCAAAATTTCATTATTTTTCGTCAACAATTGTAAAGATATGTTTTGCTTTAAAATCTAAGTTGATTATTGAGTAGGTCTTACAACTGACTCCATTTAGATAGAAAAGAAATTTAAACTAGTAATTTTTATTTTCAGTATGAAAGTCCAGATTCATTGATAAAAACAGGGTCAGGATGAAGATTGTTAAGGGGGCCATTCGAATAGCCCCTTGTTTTTTAAGTAAAAATATTGAATTTTGTCATCATCATCAACTCATTTTTATTCCTTTTTCAATCTTAAATATATTGTTGTTTTACTCTCATTATTTAATAAATTTCCCTCAGAGTCTTGAACAGTTAAGACGATTTTTTGAATTCTTTTCATATTTTTTCTAATTGGAATATAATCGATTTCATTCGGTTTTTCACTGATTTTTGATCCATAAGCAACATTTGGGAAAAAAGTGTACAAAATTTCAGATTCTTTGTGTAAATGTTCGGTATGATTTTCAAAACTAGGTTCAACGAGATTACAATGTACTTCAATTACATCAAACGGTCTAAATTTTGGCGTTTTATTTCCTAAATATACCTGATTTGGCTCAATAGTTTCTTGAACAAACCCTAACAAATCTACAATAATTGCTGAAAACATTATTCTTACTGGTGATTTTATTTGAATTTTATTAGAGAGATAATTTTTTTGCATTTCAAACTTGTTTTCGTCAAAGTTTAAAGATTTATCTGATTGTTTGAATGTTTTCAGATAATTTTTAAGGAATTTTTTAATTTGATCGAAAAGTATAATATCCTTTGTTTAAACCATAATATTTTGTTATGTTCTTCTCACTAAATCCTATACAATAAGGAGAACTTTCACTAATATTTATTACAAAATTGTCAGAATAAAAACCGCTTAAACCGATAAAATAATTTTGATTCTTCCTCTAAGTGTATAGGATGTTCCAAGTTTTAAAACTAATTTAGAGCTTTCTGAAGTCAACTTGAACAGCTTCATTTTTCGCAAGCGTTGCTTCAAGATGAAAAATCTTCTATTTAAATGGGAGAAATTTTTAAAGCAAAAAAGATCAGATAAAACTTCAAACGTTTGAAGAAAATAAGAAAGATCAACCAATCAGATTGTTAATTGTTGGTTCAAGTGGATGTGGAAAAAACAACTTTATTATTGAAATTTTATCTACAATAGGTTGATTCCTTATTTCCAATTTGTATGTTTTTAGTAAATCGTTAGAACAGGACGCCTATAAAAAATTACAAGAAAGATTTGAGAAAACATTGAGAAAAACTTAAACAAAAAAAATATCACATTTTTTATAATGCTTCTGAGGGACATAGTTCCGTTAAGCGAATGTAAACCCAATTCGTTTAATCGTTTTTTTGATGATTGTATTTTGGAAAATCAGGACGTTATTAAGGAATATTTCGTAATGTCTCGTCACAAAAATATCTCTTGTATCTATCTTTCTCAATGCTTTTTCAAAAGGTTGATAAAACAAGTTTATAAGAAATAACCTGAATATGTTGTGTATTTTTAAGCAAGATGATCACTATTCGAGAAAGATTTATAACAATTATGTGGGATCTGATGTGAGTTTTTAACCCACTTTATTGAGTTATGTGAATAAAATTTGGAAGGAAGACTACGGATTTTTAACTATTAATCTAACTTTGAAGCCTAAAAATGGCAAATATTTGAATAAAATTTTTCCAATATAAACGTGTGATAATCTAGTTGTTTTCATGTTTTTACGTTCACGTTCCACGTTCACGTTCCGTTTTTTCACGTTCATGTTTCACGTTCATGTTTCACGTTCACGTTTTACGTTCCACGTTTCGTGTTCTCGTTTCGTGTTCACGTTTCCACGTTCCACGTTCACGTTTTTTACGTTCCGTGTTCTCGTTTCGTGTTCACGTTTCCACGTTCCACGTTTCACGTTTTTACGTTCATGTTTCACGTTCATGTTTCACGTTCATGTTTTTACGTTCGTGTTTACGTTTCCACGTTCGTGTTTCACGTTTCCACGTTCCACGTTTCGTGTTTCTCGTTTCGTGTTCACGTTTCCACGTTCCACGTTTACGTTTCAAAATTTTCCTAAATAAATGACGAACGTAACTTCAGAAGAAGCAAAAAAACTTGATCAAATAGAAAAGAAATTAATCAAAAGAATTTAAAAGAACAGATTCGAATTGATGAAAAAAGAACAAGAATTTATTCAAAAAATTAATCAAACCTGTAACATCTGCAATAAAAAATGTTGAGGGCAAAATTGAAAATGTTTTAAGCGATAATTCAAAATTTGATGAATTTGGTTCCAGTTGTACGACAATTTGCTGATATTTCGATACCAGAATCTGAGTTTGAATTGCCAAAATTACCATCTTCAAACACCATTTAGACCTCGAATCATTGAAGACTCTACCATAGTTTGAACCAATAAGTCCTGGAACAACGGATATAATAATTGGTGAAATTGGGTAAAAAATTTCTTCCTAGAGCAAAGGATGATAAATTTGGTTTGTATTGGGACCAGAAAAAAGAAAAGTTTTATGATTGGAAATTTGCCCGTGAATTTTGAGCATAATAATGATATCATTATTAATGAAAAAACATATGAAGGAACTCAAGGTTTATGGAGATTATTAACAGGCACTGATGTTCCAAAAGACGGTTTATATTCTGAAGAAGACTTGAAAAAGTATACAGAAATTTTTATGGAAATCTGATTCAATTTACAAAAATAATGATCCATCAAACTAAGAAACCAAAAGTCAAGTAAAGGTAAAAAATATCTCAATTTGATTTAAACCAATTTGGGAAAAAACGAATCGAAGGATCAGGTGTGAGAAAATACAATGATAATAAGATTGAGTACAGATATATCGACGATTTGACAAAACTCGATGGAAATTATTAATTATATCTATGCTCAAGAAAAGGCTGGAAACAACAATTTTTTGAACGAAAAGAAAGCGATTAAAAGATTTTATTTCGAACAAAACTTGATGAAATGAATTGAAAAACCTGATGGAATTAAATATTTAAAACGAGTTTTTGCCGGCAAATAAGTTCATCTATGATTGAGGGTAGCGGACTTTTGAATGATTTTATCAACAATTTACCTTTTGAATTACACGTACCAACTTATCAGTATCTGGGGCCTGGCACAAAACTCGAAAAAAGACTAAAAAAGAGGAGATACTGGTATAAATAAATTAGATCAAGGCTGCTATGGAAACACGATATTTTTTATGCAAAACATAGAGACACAAAATTCCAGACATATAGCAGATAAAGTTTTGCAAGATAAAGCAATGGATAGATTTTTATCAAAAGATGCTAGTTTAGGTGAAAGATTTGTTGCGCTTCCAACAGCTGGAGCAATGTTTTTTGAAGAGAAAACTAGGAATGGGAATCGAAAGAGAACTTGAAATTTTAACTATATAAATGGAGGTGAACGTAAATTTCAGCAAAAATCAGAAAGAAAAAATAAAATCCGCTTTTAAGAAGAAAATACCCGTTAGTATTCAATTTAAAATAGATCAACTAAAAAATTTGGCGAAGATAAGATATTTTTAACAAATAGACAATACAATAAACTCGAAAAACATAAGAAAAACAATAAAGGGAACCAGAATAGAATTTTCTTATAATCAGTTGAAAGAACTCAAAAATGGTGGACTTTTGAAAGATTTATTAGATTTTGGAGAAAATATTCCAGTTGTTAAAAATGTTTGTTCCTTATGTTCGTAAAGCTGCTCCAATCGTTAAAAAGGATGTGATTCCTATTGTTCGAAACATTTTAAATTGGTTAGATAAAGAGTTGGAAGATGTTACAGGATCTGGATTAGATGAAAAAACTTTGAATTACGTGAAGATCAAACATTTGAAAAAAAATTTGAACCCTTAACATTCGGGGAAATTGGAAGAAATCTGGAAAAAATATTAAACATTTTAGAGGAATCTTCATGAGAGATACATTTCCCTGAAAAAGTTAAGAAATTTGAATGTGGAATTGTGAATTTAGACTCGATTATGGGAAGTGGAACGCATTGGGTTTGTTATTATAAAAATGATAAGAATGCCTGTTATTTTGATTCGTATGGAAGAATTCGAGGACAAACCACCTATAGAATTGATTAAATATTTGAAAAAATCAAGCGTCTACTACAATGATTCTCAGATTCAAGACTATAAAGATCCCCCCAATTTGTGGTCATTTATGTGTTTTTGTTTTGAATGAACTGAGTACTGGTAAAGATTTTAAAGAAGTTGTTAACAAATTATTGCTTATAAAATATGGATTCACAAAATTATTTTTGACGTATTTGGAACACAAATTATTCAAAATGTAGATAATAGTTTGAATTTTTGATAGTTTGAGAAATGAAGTTTGATAACAAGGTTAGAAAATGTATTACAAAACCTTCCAGATTCAGATATGTTTGCTGTCGAGGATTGAAGATTTTAAAGCAGAATATGATAACAAACTTGCAAATTTCATGAGTCAAATGAAGTTGCTGATAAAATAAAAAACATTGGGAAAAAGAAGTTGATGATGGTGTAAAAAAATTATTTACCAATTTAATGTCTCACATCGAAAAAGCTGATGAAAATTACTGAAGCAATCAAAGTTGAAAAGAATTATGTTAGTTTGGCTAATAAGAAAAGAATTGTCGGTGTTCGACCTGGTATTGACAAACATGATGTTGTTGTTAAAGAACAAATTTTAAAACCTCTAAAATTATCAGAAAACATCGATATTGTTGATTTACATGATCCGAATGTTAAAAAATGCCTTAGATTTTAAAGGAAAAAAAATTAGCGGTTGTTAGAAAAGGAAATTAATCCATTTGATGTTATTTGTAATGATTCAATTAGAAAGATCCTATTAAAATGTTTAATGAACTAAAACAAAATTATGAGAATCATAAACAGCATGTTAAAGATTTTACAACAGAAGTCTATGACAAGTTAGAAGCCAGAAATAGAAGATCAGTAGACGATGTTGGTGAATTATCATGATAAAGTAAAAATAAACTAGAAGAAAACTTTAATACATATAAAAATAGTGTTAATGTATTAGTTGGGTGAAGTAATTAACAAAATTCCCTCCCTGGAAGGAAGATTTTGATACACATTTCAATGAGAAAATAAACTTTTTTTTGAAGATTTTGGTACACGTTTAAATGAGCAAATAACACATAATAATTATGGAATTACTTAAAAGTATAAGATGATTCGATACTCTTTATATCTCGATAAAGTAAAGTAAATAGAACTAGAAGAAAACTTTAATAATTTTAAAGAAGATGTTAAAAAAACTTTTGAAAATATTGATAACAGATTTAATAATGGGTTACGGCGGCTATGACTATTTTCCTTATATATAAATGGCGCTCATATACTGGTGTGAGGTGAAAGAGAAAACTGCCACACGATATAAAATACTATGCAAACATTAACGGAGTTAAGAGAATTTCTGGAAAATGTGCTGAATGTAACTCAAAAAAGAGCCAATTTATTATAAAAACTTGATTTTGAAATTTTTTTCTTAATAATAGAGATGGTGCGGGACATTAGCAGTGCTTTTCGATCTTTTTATCATGCAACAATCACACGAAAGAGAATTTGTAAAAAAGAACATTGGTGATGACATTTCTCAAACAATATATGAATTATCCGAAGAATATGAAGAGATTTAATACGTAAACAAATTGAATTGGGTATAAACATCTGACAAAATATCAAAACTCTGTCCCCAGAGTTTCATTCAAGAAAATTTATACATATATCAATCTAAAAGATCATATGTCGTGTTCTTTGTCCTCTATCTAACACTTGAGTATATATAGTTTATTGGTTGATTAAAATAAATGATTACAGTTTCTGATTGGAAACAATATTATAAGATAGCGGTTACTATCCTGTGGCATAATTTTTAAATTGAAATATGTGACCGAGATCGCAAAATTTAAGGAAGAGGAATCCTGAATATGACGAAGTAGGATCAATTAAAAAATGACTCTAATCTTTTTAATTAATTTTACTAAAATTTATATCTTTTCTTATAAATAACGTACATTAAGATCGATGGAAAAAATGATACAACGATGATGTTTTAAAATTTCTAAATTTTCCTCTTATTAAATGGCGGACTAACAGAAAATGATGCTAGTGATAATTGAAAGGGCGGGAAGTTTTAAAAATTTCTATCCAATTAAGTAAACAACATTTTTTTGAAATGAACCGAAATAAAAGAACTTGGAGTTGAATAATATTGATTTATGGAGGATAAACTTTTATGCTCGTCTAAACTTCCAGTTTTATATATTTCTGAGAACTATTAACAAAACAAGAATGGTCCAAGCATATCTTTGGAACTGATAATGTTACGATAATCGAAACTTTTTTTTAGCCGTTTTTATTTATTCTAAGAGATATGAAAGTAAGAAAAACACAATAAAACTGATAGAAAGAAAGTCGAAAACTTTTAGTGGCCAAATTAAGGCACAATTAAAGGAACTATTTCGTTAATTCAAAAAGATGAAATGTTATTTCTACAAACTTCTAATGGCTTTGGAATCAGATTTTTTTAAAATTTGGTGTTTTTTGAAGCAGCTGGAAATTTATCTCATTTTTGGATTAGGATTTTTTGAAAATTGTTATCTATTCCGATCTATATAAAGGAGGATTTTTTAATCTAAGATTTTATATAAAGAGCAGAAGACGATGATGTGAATTCTGAAGACTGCAACTAACGGTAAATGTTAATGCCTGTTGATGGAAGAAATAACAATTACAGATATTTTTTATTTTTTTTATTAGATGAGGTTTCCAATGATTGAATTATAAAATCACGAGGTAAAAATAAGGTTGAATTGATGAAATTTATATTCCAAAAAGTCAAAAACATTATGTTTAATTTTCATACATAGATTAGTGGCAAAGTGTATTGAACAAAAAAGGTATTTCCGGAACAACCCCTCCTTATTCTGTTCGAATATTATCAAATATTTATATGAAATATCTTCAATTCCCTAAGGTATTCGCTTAATTATAGGTTTTCAAACAGATTAGGACAGAATAATCAAGATAAGAAATCCTTCAAAGTTTGATAGTTTGGATGTAAAATAATATCCAAGAAGTTAAAATTGAACTGGTTCTTATTATCCAGATGAATTACAAAATTTAAAACAATTTCCGGAGGTCATTTTTCCAGAATTCATGTATCAGATAGTATCAAGATTTTAAAGAAAGTTTAACTGTAATAAATAAGGAGGAAATGTAATTACCAATCCTAAAGAATTTTTTAAGCGAATTAGACCTATTTATGTCATTGATACAAACAAAAGGTAGTTTGACAAATAATTTCTGGTTTCAAGGGAGAACGATATAATTATCAATATGGATTTTCACAAAGCTGTTACAAACGCGATTTGTTATGTTGTTGATTGTCTCTGAGAATTTTTTATTTTTTTTAATGTCCTATGATGTGATTAAGGAACGATATTAAGAGAAATTTCTAGTAAGAAATTTCACGTTTTATTTTTCACTATTATTCATCGGAATAATTTTAGAAACTTTACAGAATTGTTAAGAGACATTGAATAATACAGTATTCATTTTTAATTTCAAAAGAATATCTTAAAAAATGGGCGATGATATTAACAAAAAAACTAATTCCAAGTGTCATCCGATCTTAAGGGTTGGACCGGGAAGTTTATGATTTTAAAAAATACATTTAATATTTACTGATTCCTAATATACCAAATTTTCAAGCAAATAAAAAAGCTGCCAATAGTTTTCACGAGATAATAAGAGGTATTTAAGAACTTAAGGGATGATCTGGGGTAGTTTTTGAAAATTTATTGTTATTATTCATGAAAATTTTAAGTTGAACTCGCTTTGTTTTTTGTAAGTTTCCAGATTTTTCTGATAATTTTTTTTTATTTTATATTTATGAATAAAAAAAATTGTAATTTTAAGAAAATAGGGGATGAGTTGATTTTCACCCTTATGGATAAGTTAAGTCATCGAAAGAGTTAAGTATTCTACCTATATGATGTACCAAATTTCATTAAAATCGGTTGAGTGGTTTTTGAAATATAAAATTATTAATAAATTTGTAAAACTAGCAATCCTAATTGTACAAGTGAGAACAACTTATATAGCAGAGATATAGCTTATATCTTTCGAGACTCTCCGTAGCTCAGTTGGTAAGACGCTTGCCTTCAAAGCCTGAGGTTCTGGGTTCAAATCCCAGAGCTTCAGGCGCGCTTTTTATTGAGGAAGACATGGTTGTCGTTCAGTGGTTGGGGACAAGTCTTTTACACGAGTGGCCATAGTGTAAATGACTATAGAACAAGCCGAGTATGACAACTGTGGTTGGGCGCGCCATTTGCTTCCTCACCTTTCCACTTCATTCCTTAATTCCTTCTCTTCCTTAATTCGTACATTCCTTCTCTTCCTTAATTCGTTCATTACATTCATCATTCCACATCATTCATTAATACAACATTACACTTACAAAACACCCGACACAAATTCCCTAATTGTATCTCTCCATCAACTTCTACACAGTAGTTACCAAGAAAAATGGAGACTTGGGAACAAAAAAAATCCAGAGTCTAAGACCCGAATTACAGCTCCTAGCCATTAACTTGGTTGGACAGTAGCAGTGCAGGGCCAAGTCTCTAAACAATAGACACCGTAGAAGTTGAATGTGATGTGATTCCCCATAGCGCAAAACACGCACACTAACAACACTACACCAAAGACACAATCATTCATTTTGTCTTTTACAATAATTGATGATGTTCATATTATTCTCTTTCATTCCTTCTAATACTTCAAAAATATACTCTTTCGCCACTGAAAAATCTCGATTTCTTCCGGAATAATCTTTGTAATCATAGACAAAATATTCTAAATAGTTGTATAATAAAATAAAATCATTTTCTTTTTATCTCGGTAGTTGTAGAAATATAAACATAAACATTTGCGTTGAAAAATTTATATCTCGGCAGAGTTAGTTCCATAATCTCCATTTATAACAAAAAATCTTTTTGTTTAAATGGAAGAGTATAATGCCAACTGTTACAAGTGTTCTAATAGAGGAGAAATTATCGATAAAAGATATTTAGTTTGTAGAGGTTGTAATTTAATTTTGTTAGAAAGACCTAAACCTAAGAAATTTCGAAATAAATTAACACATTTGAATAACCTGCTTACAAAATTGCAATATGGAGACAAGAAGCAAACAAAATTTGTTACAGAATTTAGAAAACAGAAATAAAAATTTTTACTTATCTCTTGGAACCATTGACAAAATTATTTTCCTTTTCAAAGAATACATTAGGTTTGTAAGGTATCGATACACACGTTTATTATGAAAAGATTATTACCTGTATTTTTTCATTATCTGGATGTTGAATTTGTTTATGATTTTGAACCAGAAATCCTCGATGATTTTATAGTACATTTGGAGAAATTAAACGAAGAACCTCTTGAAAAGGATGCGGTTTTACTCACATTCTCCCCGACTTCTCGAGTGATTGTTAGCAAATTTCATTTTTTCCGTCTTTAAATTTTTTCTATTTAAATGGAGTTCTTGAAAAGAGCTTAAATGATATTGGAGAATGTAAGTTTAAAGAGTATAAGAAGTTAAATGAATTGGAAGAAAGGAAGAAACATAGAATCTTGAATTTGGAGAAAATGAAAGATAAATTCGGGTTTACAATAATTGCCGAGTTGGAAGATTGTAAAGTACACTTGCCGAACAGATTTTTGACTGTTTTGGATGAGAAAAAGATTAAAGAATTAAACAAAAATGAAAAATTAACACTTGGTTGTTACTGGAAAGAAGACTATTAAAGATAAAGAAATTATAACAATTAACTTTGTAGAATAAAGTCTTAACTCTAAAACTTGCAGTCCCTCCCCACGTCATAGTACTGTTTTGATAACCATAGTTGGTGTCTTTCTTCATAGGAATCACATGGAATATTATCTACAGTAATACCTTTTGTTTCACACAAAATGTGGCTATAATTCTATAAGAAAAATTCTATAATGCTCTTTAATGAATTGTGTTGATAAATCTTGATACTCACAAAAATTCCCTAAGAAATTCATCAATTAAAGTCTTGATTATCTTGAAAGGACGTATAAATATGGGAAAAATGTCATAAAAAAAACGATGAAAACTCTCTGTTTGGTTATTTTTTACTTTCTTTTCAATATCTTTCGTAATTATATTAAATATGTAATCCCTTATTTTTTTCGTTTTTTTGTGTGTACACGTGTGCAGTTTTCGTTCTTTCTGCAAAAGACTCTACAAGTTCTTTTTAAATTTCTGTTTCATTTTTAAAGACGGTATCAACTAGCTTGTTGAGAAATTAAACCGGCAATTTGCCGAACTGAATTTCATCTTTGTTGCACACTGTTTTAAATGCTAGAAAATTGTAGAGACTTTTGGTGAGTTTCATGTTTGTTTTGGTGGTACTATTTAGTAGAAAGAAGTTTTTTATTTTAAAAGTAATGTTTTTATGTAAAAAATGTCTTTTTAGAAATTGATTAAATTATTATTTAAGATTTCGAAGATTTTTTCCTTTATTCCGTAGCAGATTTTGATACAACATTTTACAAAGCCAGTCAGACTTAAGTAAAGTAGAAGCAAACATACAGCTGTAGATTTGGTTAATTTTTCATTCCACAGAGTAGATAGTAATGTAACCGATCGCATTTGGTAGGACGAACGACTGTAGATTTCGGTTTTTATTATTTTTTTATGTAAAATAATTTGTTTTCATTGAGATGTTGCTGTGTGTGTTATTTCTCAGCTTCCTTTATGGTACATTGAACAGTATTTTTTACAACACTGCTTTTTCGGTCTCGGCTCCGAAAGTGCGGCCAGGAACCCCATATTTACTATCTACTTTATATATATATATATATATATATTATATATACATATATATATAATATATATATATATATATAAGTAAAGATATGGGAATATGGCCGGTTCAAGATCACTTTTGGGACGAGACAGAAAATCAATGTAAAATACTTGACCCATTGAACCATAAACAAATCGTGAGAAATCACGAATGTTAAATAACCGAATCTATCAGCTGTTTTACTGTTCATAATGTTTGCTTCTAATTTTGCTTAAGCTTGTTTTAATGAAATAAAGAAATCCAGAAATCTTCGAAATCTTTATTCCACGAAGTTAATTGATAACTACAGTCTTTATCTTTAATAGTCTTCTTTCCAGCTAACAATCAAGTGTAATTTTTTTCATTTTTGTTTTAATTCTTTAAATCTTTTTTTTCATCCCTAAAACAGTCTCAAAAAATCTCGGTTTTCGGCAAGTGTAACTTTACAATCTTCCCAACTCGGCAATTATTTGTAAACCCGAAATTTTAATCTTTCATTTTTCTCCTCCAAATTCAAGATTCTACTGTTTTCTTCCTTTCTTCCAAATTCATTTAACTTTCTTATACACTTTACACTTACATTCATCCCAATATTCAATTTAACTCTTTCAATGAACTTCCATTTTAAATAGAAAAAATTTGAAGAAGACGGGCAGAAAATGAAATTCGGCTAGACCCTTCACTCGAGAAGTCGGGAAGAATGTGAGTAAAAACCGCATTCCTTTTCAAGAGGTTCTTCGTTTAAATTTCCTCCAAATGTACTATAAAATCATCGAGGATTTGCTTGGTTCAAAATCATAAACAAATTCAAACATCCAGATAATGAAAAAATATACAGGTAATATCTTTTCATAATAAAACGTGTGTATCGATACCTACAAACCTAATGTATTCGTTTGAAAAGGAAAAATATTTTTGTCAATGGTTCCAAGAGATAAAGTAAAAATTTTTTATTCTGTTTTCTAAATTCTGTAACAAATTTTGTTTGCTTCTTGTCTCTCCCATGAGTTGCAATTTTGTAAGCAGGTTATTCACAAAATGTGGTTAATTTATTTCGAAATTTCTTAGGTTTTAGGGGTTCTTTTGCTAACAAAAATTAAAATTTACAAACCTCTACAAACTAAATATCTTTTATCGATATATTTCTCCCTCTTATTAGATACACTATGTAACAGTTTGGCATTATACTCAATCCATTTAAACAAAAGATTTTTTTTATAAATGGAGATTATGGAACTAAGTCCTGCCGAGATATAAATTTTTCAGCGCAAATGTTTGTGTTTACATTTCTACAACAGAGATAAAATAGAAATAATTTCATTCTATTGTAACAAACTATTTTAGGATATTATGTGCTACGATTACAAAGATTGATTTCCGTAAGAAATTATCGAGATTTTTCATCAGCGAAAAGAGTATATTTTTGAAGTAGTTTAGAAGGAATGAAAGAGAATTAATATGAACGATCATCAATTATTGTAAAAGACAAAATTGAATGATTGGTGTCTTTGGTTGTAGTGTTGTTAGTGTGGCGTGTTTTGGGCTATGGGGGGAATCACATCCACCCATTCAAACTTCTACGGTTGTCTATTTGTTTAGAGAGACTTGGCCCTGCCACTGGACTACTGTCCAACCAAGTTAATTGGCTAGGAAGCTGTAATTCGGGTCTTAGGACTCCTGGAATTTTTTTGTTCCCAAGTCTCATTTTTCTTTGGTAACCTACTGTGTTAAGAGAGTTGATTGGAGAGATAAACAATTAGGGAATTTTGGTGTCGGGCTTGTCTTTGTTAAGTTGTAAAATGTTGTATTAATGAAATGATGTGAATGGGATGAAATGTAATGAACGAACTTAACGGAAGAGAAGGAATGTACGAAATTAAGGAAGAGAAGGAATT
Source organism: Homalodisca vitripennis (assembly GCF_021130785.1). Classification (NCBI taxonomy): domain Eukaryota; kingdom Metazoa; phylum Arthropoda; class Insecta; order Hemiptera; family Cicadellidae; genus Homalodisca; species Homalodisca vitripennis. The sequence continues at coordinate 30,963 of NW_025783555.1, forward strand.
TAAGGAATGACAGTGGAAAGGTGAGGAAGCAAATGGCGCGCCAACCACAGTTGTCATTTACTCGGCTTGTTCTATAGTCATTACACTATGGCCATCTCGTTGTAAAGGAGCTCTTGTCCCCAACCAACTGAACGACAACCATGTCTTCCCTCAATAAAAAAGCGCGCCTGAAAGCTCTGGGAATTTGAACCCAGGGAATACCTCAGGCTTTGAAGGGCATAGCGTCTACCAACTGAGCTACGGAGAGTTCCTCGAAAGATATAAGCTATATCTCTGCTATATAAAAGTTGTTTCTTCTTGGTTACATTAGGGGAGTGCTAGGTTTACAAGTTTATTAATTAATTGTTTTATATTTCAAAAACCACTCAACCGACTTTTATTATGATGAAATTGTGGTACACATATATTTGTAAATACTTAAACTCTTTCAGACTTATAACTTATCCATAATGGTAGAAATCATCCCCCTAGTGGTTCGTCTTAAGTCATCGTCATAAAAAAATAAAAAAAATTATCAGAAAAATCTGAAAACTTCAAAAACCAAGCCGTAGTTTCAACTTAAAATTTCAATGAAAATAACAAAATTTTCAAAAAACTACCCCCAATCATCCACTTATCTTAAAACTCTTATTATCCTCGAGAACTATTGGAGCTTTTTTTGCTGAAAATTTGGTATATAGGATCAGTAAATATTAAAGTATTTTTTTAAAATCATAACTTCCGGTCCAACCCTTAAGATGACCTTGGAATAGTTTTTTGTTAATAATCATCCCCATTTTTTGAAGATATTCTTTTTGAATTAAAAATTAATACTTATATCAATGTCCTATTACCAATTCTGTAAAGTTTTTAAAATTTCCGAT
>NW_025783556.1:0-28366 GCF_021130785.1 Homalodisca vitripennis
TATTACTAGGACCAATGCGACCTACATGAAGTGATGGGCAACAAAATAGTATGTTCCAACGTTTTTTCTTTTTGCTATATGTACTCGTATGATATTCTTAAACTTCCAGTTACAAGAGAAAGAATTTGAAAACAATCTAGATTAGGCTTACATTAATTGTTTTCTCTATAACAAAAAGCAATCTACAAGTATACAAAGCTTAACACAGCAACGAGTATAATCATTTATTGTAGAAAAAGCTGGGCCAACAACGCGTATAGCGTAGCTGTAACAATAATATTCCACCTGTCAGCTGTGTAGTGTGTTGGCTGGTACAGAGTGGGTCAAGGTCTTCTCTCAGTTGAACACGAGTGTAGGTCGTAACGCTGCGTCAAACAACGCGTAGAGAGTAGGGAGTAGGCTCTACGATAATATTAAGCCGTGTCCACACTATGCCGCGGCTGGCTTTTGGCAATGCCGCGTTGGCAAAGCCAACGCGGCAAACCTAGATTTTGGCTTGTCGTCTACACGTAAGTTGGCATTCAGTCGCAAAATGTCTGACGAGGAGGATGTACTAGTTGCTTTAGGCGCGTTTGTAATTATCAATCACGAAAAATTGCGTAAACGACGGTTTTGGGTGCGTCCAAGCCTTCAAAAGTAGAAGAAAATACGGAACTAGTGAGTTGATGAAGGATTTGGTATTGGATGATGAAGACGAATTAAATCTCGAGTACAGATATGGATGTGGTTTCAAAAACTTTTTTCGAATGAAAAGTAGTGACTTTGAAGATCTTCTAAATAAGATAGCTCGTTATCATCCAGAAACGAGGACACGTCCTTCAGAAGTGCTATTCTCTCCACATGAACGCCTTGCAGTTTACTCTGCGGTTTTTGGCAACGGGAGGAACTCTTACCACTCGTTTTAAGTTACACATTCAAGATTTCAAAGCAAAATAATATCAACCATCATCCCGACTGTTTGTGAAGCAATTGTCAGTGTATTACAGGATTACATCAAGGTAAGAAGAAAAAATTGTATATTAGAAAAAAACCTTTATTTGGTAGGACATGCGTCTCAAGTTCCGAACAAAACACTCTCCATTACAAATGAAACCCTTACTTTACTTAGTTAAAATGAGTTATTAAGTTAATTACAATAACAAAAATGAACAAAAAGTCTTAACTCAAATTTGAATTTTGAAGAGATGAGGTGTTTAAAATTCTCTTTTATTTAATTTTGTAAAAAAATTATTATTACAGGTGCATCAATATATTGTCGATAGAGTCATTGTCCGTATGGGTTGATAGCGAGGAGCTTATGACTGAATCTGGAGAGTTTGCCTGTGTGATTCCGTGAAAAGACAGCTGCTCACTACATGGGTTTGGATTGGGACAAGCTGGTGGCATCGGGACAGAAATCGGTTGTTGTTACGTAGTTCGGTTGTTGGGTTAGAATGGCTGTGAGTAACTTCCGCCGCCGATTGGGTTGCCATTAGTCGTACTTGCCCATTTTCTGCTTCAAACAGAATATTACTTAATAAGGTGTTTTGCAATTTTCTGAGCATTTGATGATGGGAGGTCTTTAATACGCAGTCCTACTTTGCTCTCCAAAAGATTTGAACTGATCCGATACCTTTATGCCGCCGACCTTGGATACTTCTCATAATTGACAGAGCTTCTTCTGTAGCTGTAGTCTTTTTTTTCTTTTGTGGGCCTCCGCCTGGCCGAATCAGACTGTTCCTTTGGCAAACTTACACGTTTTCGAGGCGTTTCTCCACTTGGTCCAGCAACTTGGTCCTGGTTGACAGTTTGCGATTGGTTTGCAGTATCTCCATCTTTATTTGTATGCTCGTCCTAAAAAAAAGGAAAAGATTAATGATTGGATAATGAATATTGCTATATTGTTGTCATTTTGTTTCAGATGCCAAAAACAGAAGCAGGAGTGGAAAGTTATTTCAAAAGAGTTCAATGATAAGTGGGAATTTCCCAAACTGTGTGGGGGCCTTTGATGGGAAGCATATTGAGTTGCAAGCACCTATCCATAGTGGCACAGAATATTTCAACTACAAGGGGTTTTTCAGTATAGTTTCTATTTGCGCGGTGGTAGATGCGCACTACAACTTTATCTACGCAAGTGTTGGTTGTCAAGGAAGGAATATCAGACGGAGGTGTGTTTAGGTCACACAACATTCAGAGATTGTCTGAGGAACAAACACAATGCATCTTCCTCCTCCTACTCCTCTTCCTGGATAAAGAAGAACAGATTAAAACACCGTATGTTTTTTGTGGCCGATGATGCTTTTCCTTTATCGAAGCACATCATGAAAACCGATATCCAGGTATTCAAAAAAAAGGGACTCTAAAGAAAGAGTGTTTCAAAACTATCGGTTATTAAGTAGAGCACGTAGAGTTTCTGAGAATGCATTCGGCATAATATCCTCTGTGTACCGCATACTACAAAGACCTATGCTATTAAAACCAGAATGGGCTACGCTGGTGGTGTTGGCAGTACTTTATCTGCACAACTACTTGAGGAAAAGTAATTCCAAATCAGTGTACAACCCCGTGGGAACATTTCGACTCTGAGTGCTCAAACTCAGGTGAGATCAATCCAGGACATTGGAGACAATCCCCTTCAAATCAAGCTTTGGTCAACATTCCTCGAACTTCAAGAAGAAGCACTGATGAGGCACAAGCCACTAGAAAAGAATTTGCAGACTTCTTCGCTTCCCCGGCTGGAAAAATTATCCTTTCAACAAGACAAATAATTAGCCCTAACTATGTAATATGTGTTTGATATGAACGTAAAATATAATTACTAATACTTACTGTGTCAATATATATTTACCTGCGTGATTGTGTCCGTCGTTTCGTTAGGTGTGTATTTCGATCCTGGAGAAATAGCATGTTGTTATAGCAAAACCATTTACTCTTGTACACATCAGAATTTCCCGCACCAGACTTACTTGAGTCTCTCTCCTTTTTTATTTCACGTAACGTAAAAAATGGCACACTAGGTTTTTAATTTTTCTTTTCCACTACTGCTTTGTCAACACCAAAAACATCTGCTATTTCTTGAAGAGCATCTTGTTTCTTGTTTCTGTCTTTGTACCCTTTCAAGCGACAGTCCCACAGAACAGGTTTATCACGGTTAGAGCTCAATAAGTTGACACACTTTATCGTTCGTCCACTCCATGACTGTACTCGGCACTGTCTCAGCCACAACTGAACCTCGTGCATGCCGCGTGAAGCCAACGGTTGGCTCGTCCCCACTACCGGCTCTCACCGGCTTCCTTTGATGGAGACCGACACTAGAGCGATTTTCGTTGGCAAACCATTGGCTCAGCGGCATATGCCAACGGCCACGTCTACATTGCATTGGCTTTGCCAACGCGGCATTGCCAAAAGCCAACCGCGGCATAGTGTGGACACGGCTTTCCACCTGTCAGCTGTATAGTGTGTTGGCTGGTACAAAGTGGATCAAGGTCTCCTCTCAGTTGAAACACGAGTGTAGTCGTTAACGCTGCGTCAACAACGCCGTAGTAGAGAGTAGGAGCAGGCCCTACGATAATATTTCACCTGTCAGCTTCATAGTGTGTTGGCTGGTACAGAGTGGGTCAAGGACTTCTCTCAGTTGAACACGAGTGTAGTCGTAAACGCTGCGTCAACAACGCGTAGAGAGTAGGAGTAGGCCTACGATAATATTTCACTTGTTAGCTTCATAGTGTGTTGGCTGGTACAGAGTGGGTCAAGGTCTTCTCTCAGTTGAACACGAGTGTAGTAACGCCGCGTCAACAACGCGTAGAGAGTAGGAGCAGGCCTACGATAATATTTCACCTGTCAGCTTCATAGTGTGTTGGCTGGTACAGAGTGGGTCAAGGTCTCCTCTCAGTTGAACACGAGTGTAGTAACGCCGCGTCAACAACACGCGCAGAGCGTAGGAGTACGATAATATTTCACCTGTCAGCTTCATAGTGTGTTGGCTGGTACAGAGTGGGTCAAATCTAGAGATTCACTTATATGTTGTTCGGTTCCTAGAGATTTCGGTACACACACCACAGTTTTTATTCGAGGATAATAATTTAAAAATCTTAGGAAGAAAGCAAAGCAAGACAGAATAAAATCACAATTGCAAATATAATAATTAAAATTTCTATCGGTATTTATTGGGAAGGGAAAGGATTGAAACCTCCCAAAATCCCGTAAGAAATGCATTGGGATCATTTTAAACCTGTCTAGAGACCGATAGATTTCATGGAAATGAATAATAATATTTCATGCAACAGACTTCTGTAAAAAAAACTCCGAAAACATTTTATTATGGGTTATAAGTAATAATTAATTGGTCTGGATTTTCTCAATTATCTTGAATAGTGTGAGGAACATGGCTAAAGTGGATTGTGAAGTTTTGAAACTACATGAAATTTCGGATATGTAGGCTTTTCTGGGAATTAGCGTTTTGAGCCTTTAAAAGTAATGTCTGTGTTTTTACGATGACGGCCTTTGATTGTGCATGATGATGGAACACCAGGAATCTGAGAAATTTAATTTTCAATAAACACTTCTCTTATATTCCTGTTGTATTTGTTCTCTGTTATCTTTGAAGGTTTTTAATTACTGCATCTTTAGAAATAGAACATCCTGGAAAGGAAATTCGGTTGGTTGTAGTTAATCTTGTTTTTTTTTTTTTTTGTAGTAAGAATTAGCCTTGTGTGGATTGCGCTTTTATAGCGAAGCAAGGAAGTCATGTTGTATTTCATATTAACCTCAATTTTCACTCCAAGTAATTGACCTTTTAAAGGAAAAGAGACACGCCACAGTCACGGCCAATCCCTAGCAATGAGCATAAGGCAACCAAGACGGCACTGTGTAATTTTACAGACCTCAGATACGACAGCACGCTGTGGTCGTGGCGTGTTCTGGCTGTGACGTAGGAAGTCACGTGAATAGCGGCGGACGGTGTGTCGGACGAGCCTCCTCGGAGGCGGGCCGACTCCATCTTGAAACCGGTCTACTGCTCAATAACATTCTCGGTCGTCTGCTGTTCTACACACTCTACGAGTGTTTGTGGCATAGAAATGACCTTGAGGACGACGGGGCGCGAATGGTATCTCCCACATCGTATTTGCGAACATACTATAGAGAATGTTGGTTAGTTACTTTATTCTCGTTGTCGTAAATGCTATTTCAGAATTTGATTGATTATACGCTTTTTCTAACAGTTGTAGATATCATGACTACTAGAAAATAAAATTTTTGTTTAGCCAACGTAAAAGTAAAAGAATGTCTTATTTTACCAGGCGAAGTTAACGTAGGTTAAACGTAAACGTGTGATTCTCTAATCGAAAAGTCACACGGGTTTGATTCTCGGAGGAGTTATTAAATATTATTTCCAAATGGATTTTGCACCCTTTTCCTCAAATTGAAGTAGGCTATAACCTTTGATTAAAAAAAACATTCCGCTGTCTATAAAGAATAGTTACAGCTGTATAAAATTATGAAATTTTAAATACTCTTACTTAAAATATTAAGTTATATTACTTTGGTACTCTCTTTTACTAAAGTAAATTGGCATGTCTGAATAAAATTGCGAATTTTCTACTCTTTTGCTATATTGAAAAATTTATAAAATTCAAGTTTTCTTTGAATTTTTATTCGAATAAATAATAAAGATTAAAATAAATAATCACTTTTCTTACCTAAAAAAAAAAAAACATGGGAAAACGTCCTCATATGAGAAGTTTTCGTGTTGTTAGTTAGTCAGGTAATTTTTGTCAGCAGGAAAGCTGTTGAAAAAGGCAAGAATAAAACATTTGCACTCTTCCTATTGTCAGGCCCGGCGACAGGATTCTCGGGCCCCTATGCAATCATGAAGACCGGGGGGCCCCCCCCCCCAAAGATTCAACAGGCAACCAACCTAATTACATTAAAATTCACCCCCCCCCCCCAACGTTAGAACAAAATTCCCATATTGGTTATATTAACATAGCAAGCATTATTTTATTCCAAAACTTACTACTCCATTACTTGATTTACTTATTTGTTAAATGATTCACTTCTTCAAAATTATGCCAAATCCGTGATTTTTCCTGTATTTACTTCAATTTAAGTTATATAAATAAATGTTGCTAAACAAATGGAAAGAATTGAGGTTTATAATTATGTAGTGATTATTTTTTTACTATTAAATCAATACAAAAACAAAACTCACTGAACTTAATTAAAATCAAAAACACCATCCTTAAAAAATATACACTTAATGAACTAAATGGACAAAACATAATTAACAAAGAATAAAATCATTAAAATTAAAGTTCAACTCGTGTCGCTCTCCTTTTTAGTTAGAAAACAAAACTTAATGATAGGTTCCTGGAAAACCTAATGAAACAAAAACTAAATATCATTGAACAATCACTTAACGAACAAAACTAAAAAAAATTAAATGAACAAAACCTAATGAACATTGTACAAAACATAAATTGAAAATTAATAAAGAAACATTGGGCTATGTTACTCACTAACATTAAACATGACTAAAACCACAACTCGTCGGGCCTTCTTCCCAGCAAAGTCTTCTATAATGTCGTCATATTTCAAACTACGTGCCAAATCTGACTCCATGGCTAGAATACTCAGGTCATTCATGCGGTCTTGCGTCATCGTTAGAACGATTTGCACTTTTAATTCTTTTCATCAAACTGAAGCTCCTCTCCCCTTGGCTGACAGATACAGGTATGCAACAGAACAACCGGATCGCTGTAGTGATATTTGGAAATAAACTATCTAGTTTGTTCTTCCTTAGAGCGTTTATTAGACTTAATGGTTGAAGAGTTTGTTCCCCAAGTTAGTGCGATGAATCGATTTCAAATGTTTAAATTCATTTAAAATTTCCATCTCAATATCCTCTTTGTATGTTTGGACACAGACTCAAACATTGCTGCTCAATAAAACTGTCGTCTTCCTCAATATATTTCCAAAGACATTGGAAAAAGGTTGCTGATTTTTCCAGCAAACTCGAATCTCTGAGACAGTCCCCCTAAGACTGAGTCTAAGATCTTGAAGAAGACATCAATCCTAAAACGTTCCTCTTCGTTTTTTAATTGATGTTCCGTGCCGTCCCTTGTTTCGTCATGAAAAATCTTTCTTTTCTTTAATCTTTTTTCCTTAAAATCAGTTTCGCAATCTACACTCTCAGCCATGTTGCCTGCCACTAGCTTGGCCTCAGTGTAGAGATTGCTCCATCTGTCTCTCAGTACTTTTAGTTCCTCTATTAAATCATTCAGATTTTTTGTTTCAACGTCTAGAGTTGTTGATCGGGCTTGTAATACTTTATTTTTGTTGTCTATTGCAACAAGCACCTTTAGCCATATTGTCGACATCATGATACATTCGAACGATTGTAGATATTTCAATAGCCCTTTCAGATCTGTCTTGCATTCTGCAGATAGATTCAGTTCTTTACAATCATTGAGGGCATTGATGATGAGAGGCAAATGCTTTACGAAAGGGCGCACACTATCTACTCGGGCTGACCATCTCGTTTGAGAAATACTGTGCAGAGAAGAGCCTATTCTGTTTTCTAAGTACTCCCATCTTTGAGGGCTTCTAGAAAAGAAGTTATACGTCTTTTGCAGCATGCCAAAAAATGTTGTAGCTTCCTCGCAGCATTCAGCAGCATTAACCCCACACAGGTTGAGGCTATGTGCGGCACAGTTATTATAAAAAGCCAAATTGTTGGTCTCCATTATGATGGCTTGGGCACCTTTGTATATTCCAGCCATATTGGATCCATTGTCGTACCCCTGGCCTCTGCATTCCTTCAACGGAATTGAGTGTTTGTTGAGCTCGCTAATAATCAACTTAGCCACATCCATTCCAGTTTTTTTGTTACAGTCAACAAAATTTAAAAATCGTTCGCAAATTTTAAATTCTGATTCACAATCTAAGAGATATCTCAAGATCAACGTTGTTTGCTCAGTATGTGAGGCATCGGGGGTAGAGTCAGCAATAATAGCATAATATTTTGATTTCTTCCTTTCTTCCAATACCTTCTGTCGAACTCTTTCCCCACAAACTTGAATGAATTCATTTTGAGAGTCTTTAGACAGATAATGAGCTTGAACACGTTTTCCCTCTTCTTGGGCCTTTTTTACTTTTGCAATATGTTCTCTTAGTAAAGGGTCATATTCCGCTAACAGCTCTATCAGACCCAGAAAGTTTCCATTGTTGGGATCCCCAATTTTTTCAGAGGTCCCTCTGAGAGCTAATCCTCGCTCTCCAAGGAACATGACCACGGAGAGCAATCTTTGAAATATATCCCTCCAATATTTGGTTCTTGAAGCCAGTTCTGAGTCGAGTTGAGAATGTATGTCTGATCCATCACTTAGCCTCCTTTCTAACTCTCTCCATTGGATGTAGCAATTTTTGTGGGAAGCGCTGGTTTCATGCAAAGGTAGCTTGTTGTAAAGCTTCCGCCATCCATATTCCTTTTTCCATCCATCGTTACTTAACAAAACTGACTTATTTGAATCGTGTTTTTCACCCCCACTATTATTATTGAAAAGTCTACATGGAAAACAAAATAAGGACTCAGCAGTCTCACTCCATACAAGCCAATCTCTTCTGACGCTCTCTCCGTTCGGCCTTTTTGAAAAAAGAACCGTTTTTGGAAACGCTCTTTTTCCATCACTTGGCAGATCTGACGGCATCAAAGATGGACCCATTTTCACTAAAGTCTCAATCACACTGTCAGTCACCACCTTGTTTTTCAGAAGTCCCAAATCTGAACTGGTAATTATAGTTCCTAACCCCGAATCTACATTAGCATTTAGAATGTCACGATTGTGATCTTCCAAAACAATATCATCTTTAGGATCAGGTTCTGAGGTAAAGCTATCTACCATTGTTTCTCCTTCATCAGCATTAGGCCTACAGCTTTCAAGATCTTCGCTGTCTTCAGTATTAGGGTGTTCATGAAAACTGTGAGAAACTTCGCAAAGTTTCTCCCTGGCGGCGCCAGGGTCGTTAGGGCCGCTGTTTGTAGAACTAGTTGTAGCTACGTCTACTTTGATTCCAACGTCAAATAATGTCCTGGATCCTTTATTTGAACTTTCAATTTTCTTTTGCCTTTCTTTACGTTTTTGAGCACCAGATTTATGTTTGTAAGTGTCCATTTTGAGATATAACGGTGTTTTTTATGCGAAATGATGATAAAATACTGTGAATGGACCTAAAAATAAATATCTTGGATTAGTCAAGAATAATAAATTGATGTGGGCAGATCATAAAATAATATTTGAAATAGAATTTTAGAAACCTAAATATCAAAATACAAATTTAAAAATGTATCAAATTGATCATAAACACTATTAGACAATTAAAAATTAGTATTGATTACTAGGCCTAAACCGAGCAGTTGCTAAAATAAATACGGAATGTAAATTATCAAACGCTGCGTTTAAAGTAGTAATGTATCTCAAACTGGGCTAAACTAATCAAAAACCGACAGGTGCAATCACAGGACACGTGAGGGGATGTGATGAGTCATTGAGCTATTTTCGGATACTGTATCGCTTGCTGCGCTCTCACTCAGATTTCCAAGGTCAAGTTTTTTAAGACGTTCACCCAGCGATCTCTATTGTTTACCTGTCTTGCCAACATATTGGGGGTTTACTTCCTGTTTCTCTCTCTGTTTATCCTGTCCTCACTCCCCATTCCCTCTCGTAAACTGCGCAACTAGTGATGCGATGCGTCGCCTCAAGTTGGTTGTCATAACAACCAATATATCAGCCAACGAGCCAACCACGAAACAATACCAAACTATGTCGTCATTGAATAATATTTTCTACGTGCTAACGTGCATACTGCATACAAGCATGTGAACAACCACAAAAGAGTGAGCGATGAGCCGTCGTTCTCTCTGATTTAATAGGATAAACTTGATTAATTGAAACTTAAAACGACGTTCAGTAGCAGTAGCAAACCGAATTTATGTGTTGTTTTTTTAATTTTTAACCATCCTACTCCTCATATGTTTTAGTTTAGATTTAGATACACAGTAACGTCAGTAACATTTATAATTTCACGTCTTATTACATAGGTACGTTTATAAGACGATTACAACGTCTCAAATTTTGCAGCCCAGTAATAATTAAGTTTATTTGTATTTTTTGCTGTTATGGAACCTTGTTGATCGTCTTAAAGGTTAACCAGCCCTTGGATAATCGGGAGTTAACTGTAGCCTAATTTATTTTATGAAACTGATTACTGTATAATTCAAATTTATAATGAGGGGTAAAAATCATGGCTCCACATGGGTTGGGCTGGTGGACCCCTGGTCCCAGGCCTGGGCCCCTGGGGGCCCGGCTCTGTCCCTAATTTTATATATTTTACAATTTTTATTTTATTATGTTTATATTATAATCATCAGTTAAAATAAAAATCTGCGTTACATTAAAATTAAAAAATCTCATGTTTTAATTATGCCCTACAGCATGACAAGTGAACAGAAGGAGCGGGCCCTGAGCCTGATCCTGGTAACAGGGCCCGCAATCAAATGTGGGATCCATGGTAAAATTTATTCAGTTTTTTAATTTTTTCGGAAATTTGGAACTTATTTTCTAAAATTAAATGATAAAAATATTTACTAACTCACCTGTATGTTTCTTTAATTCACGGTTAAATCAATCTCAATCTCCTTACAACAACAACAACAACAACAAACCTAATTAAGCACGACAACAAACTAAAACTAGAAGTGTACAAAACAACCAATCACGATAACTTAATAAAACCCATTACCACCAGCAACCAGCATAGAAATGCAAGATTGAAAGAAACATTAGTTTATTATCGTGTCGGTATCACTGTCATCCGACGCTCAGGTTGCAACTTGTAGTGAGCAAGGAGGGGAGGGGCCGGGAGGGGAGGGGGTGGAGAAGAGTCACTGCCTTCGCGTCTGGGCGATGCGGACCCCGGGCCCGACGTCTGACAGCCACAACCACAACGGTTCGCGCCACCTCAGTGTTTACAATTTTATTGGTTTAAATCGGAGCAAAGAAAGTTAGTTTAAATTAACATTGCATGTTATTTCCTGAATATTTTCACCGCACAGGCCCTGGGCCGATGGTAATGGGCAATGATAAAAAAAAATAAAAATACATATTTTAGTCGGCCCGGGCCCCCTGTGGCCCCGGGCCCCTATGCATTTGCCCCCCTTGCCCCCCCCTGTCGCCGGGCCTGCCTATTGTTTTCATAAACTGTACGAGAATAGTTTGGCTACAACTGAGGTCGGAAGCTGGCCGGGTGAATGTGCTGCCCAATAGAGTCTAGTCCAATACGTTGTCCGCATGTAATAATTTTTTATTACTAACACTTTTCAATTCAAGTAATGATAACATTTGTAAATACTAATGTGGTAACTATGGTAGTAATGGATTATTTAAATGCAATATCGGTACTATAGCAAATCTATAGAAGTCGAAATTATACAGTGATATCTTCTCTCTCTTTACATTACGTACATGAGAGTAAAGAAAACAAAGTGTATACTTTAAAAAAAATTGTAAAACATAGAACTACATTAAAGATAATTAAATTATTGTGAGTTGTTGTTTTCATAAAGTAGTAATAAAAATATAACACATTTCTTATTTTTATTTTCCAATGAACTATACTACTACATAAGCGTCCCTGAAACGTATTATTAGATAATACATTATATAATATTTATATAATTTAGTAATTTGCAGTAGGGAAATAATGAGCTTGGACGACTGGTAGTGTGGATGGCTCGAGTATTTCCTCCTGGCGTCACTTGCTGATCGCCTACACCCAGTCTATTTCTTTCTTTTTCTGTAGTCATAACGAATAGTTGAAATGCTGTATTTCTGACCCTCAATACTACTGTGGATTATGGAATCTTATGCAATAGCAGAAACTATAAAATATATAACATTACCAAACATTGCATTTGGTATATGTATTTTGTGCCCTAAAGGCGTATTTTGATGAAAGAATTTTCCAATCCTTCCTTATGCTCCTCTCCACTGGCCTCTGTAATAAAAGAAGCCTGCATTCCAGTTGAATACCATGTTATATTGCAGCTTATAGAGAGAAGTTATGTCTGTAACAGTTCTTATGTTTCACTTTCACTCTGGGTGGTGCTAAACGAACAACTGTTGGTAGCTGGATTGTAATTCTCTGTGATATCCCACTTATTACGTCAGCTTCCAACCCCAAATCTCATGGTATTATTCATGTAGGTCCATTATTAAATATAATCAAATTTAACGTAGAGTGTATGAGCAGATCTAAAGGCCCCTGGATATCAACTTGTCGAGACAGTTTGACACAGAGTATACGGTGTAGAGATCTATGTGAGACAGGATATTGCCGACATGTCAATATATCTCAAAAGCTCTGGTGATGATATTTTCATACTGACAGTTAATGTGTCTGTATCTGATATCACCACAGTAAATGTGTACAAACCGTCGACCACCCAATGGCCAAATTTTGAACATCATATCCTCTTTGTGTGGGGACTTGTAACTGTCATCATATCCAGTGGAGAATGATGCAAGCACCATCATTCATTGCACGTCATTGTGACGTTGGCAGTGGGAGTACTCTACTGATTTGTGCTTTTGAAAACTGCTGTAGACAAAAAATATTTCTAGATTTCTTAGAACATGCCTGAATAAAGTTGAAACTATGGCTCTATTTAATGCTATATTAGATATCATCGAACTATCAAAGTCTTTCAAAAAGTCTTTAAGTCGTAATAGCTGTTTTGAATAACCAAAGTGTGCTGAAAAACATCAGCCCTTCCTATTGGGTTTTAAAAGCTGTTTGAAAGGATGCTGTACAATAGAATTTTGCCTATTGTGAATGCTAAAATTCCTGTTGCACTATCTGTTTAAGACCAGATCCTAGTTGCTGTGACTATTTTTTGGCTCTAACACCTCATATTGAGAATGGATTTGATAAGAAAAACAAAGACATATTCTGCAGCATTCGTTGATTATTTGGTGGCTTGTGACACAGTCTGGAGAAAAGGCCTGTTAACTAACTTACATAATTTGATTCCCTGTCCTTTTCTTTCAAGACATAAATTCATTGTTCAATAACAGGTTAATCAGAGTTGTATCTTGTTGTATAGCTCATTTAGAGAGATGGCCTTTCCAAATGGTCAGTTCTTTCTTCTCTCTTGTTTAATAAAGACGATATCCAGGAAGTTTATTAACGCTGATAATATTGCTATAGTTTTCCAACACGGTGACATAAAGACATCTGAAATCACACAAGATTGCCATCCTCGACTTACCTCAGAACTGGAAGCTAAAGCACGACCCCTTAAAATTGGAGATTGCCTTTTCTTATAAACTGGCTAGTTATAAGCTTAATATTGGCTTCTATGGAATCAAATTTAAACACAGTAGCCATATGGAGTACCTCACAGTCATGTTAGATTCATCTCACATTTAAATAATACAATAAAAACAGAAGCAGAAGTGAGAACCAGAGTAGTATAGTACAGAACATTTCTGGATTGTCTTATGGAGCCATGCATAAGTTCTGTGACTGGTATATCCCACTGGTGAATATTGCCCTCCGGAGTGGCTGAACAGTGCCCATGTGACAGGTTGACATACAGATTAATGTCATGAGGACAATAAGTGGTACCCTCATGGCAACTTTCCTTCCCTGGTTCCAAGTGCTGTTTAATGGTATAGCTCCATCCAGCACTGCTCAGGGAGCACGTTTAAATTATATCCACCCCACATCCTCTATTATGTAAGATTTCCCAGATCGCAAAAATTGACTAAATTCGAGAAACCCTTCCTTGCTCTGAGCTTTTACTTAGTATCTGACTGAATTATACACTAAAAACCTAATTATGATGTTTTAATCTAGGTACGCTACTTTTTAAGGTGTAAAGTTGGCTTACCCCATTGAATCAGGGATGTAAAATGCTTAATACTGCAGAACTAATGCACTTTTCATTAGACTAATAGGGGCTAATGAAGAACTTTGAATAGACATGAGAAAAGTGTCAAGAGAGTACTCATAATATACCTTCTTCAAGTACATTTTCCCATCCTCATCATTCATGCTTGTCAAGTTTACTCTTGGATGGATTTTTTTAGTTTTCTTGGTTGTGCTTTGTGTAACTTTTCGTATAAAATATGTGTATATATAAATAGGAAAGAAAATGTATGTTTATGAACATTTCATGTTTAACATTAAAGAGAAGTTTAAAATCGAGATAATAAATGTCATGCATTACAATATTAATAAAACAATAATTTATGGTTGTACCTCATTACATTTTAAATTAGACATCTCAATATTATAGTCAGATTTGTTTAATTACAAGCATAAAAAAATTATTTAGTGTTAAAATATTTTGTTTATATTGGAAATTGTGTTAGAATTTGAGTTGACTACAATATAATGATATTGTTTTGCTTGATGTGCAGGTAGACACTGGGATAAGGTTTGACTGGGATTCTAAAGAACAGAACATCATAATAGGCAGTTTCTTCTGGGGCTACATCTGCACAGAACTGCCTGGAGGGCGGCTTGCGGAACTGATCGGTGCAAGAAGAGTGTTTGGCTACTCCACACTGACAGCTGCACTCATCACTCTCATCACTCCGATGGCAGCAAGACTCAGCTACATCGCTGTCGTCATTACAAGAGTCATCTTGGGCTTTATGTTTGGTAAGTGGTTTTTCTGCTCCACATTGACAGCTGCACTCATCACTCCGATGGCTGCAAGACTCAGCTACATCGCTGTCATCATCACAAGAGTCATCTTGGGCTTTATGTTGGTAAGTGGTTTGTCTGCTCCACACTGACAGCTGCACTCATCACTCTGATGGCTGCAAGACTCAGCTACATCGCTGTCGTCATCACAAGAGTCATCTTGGGCTTTATGTTGGTAAGTGGCTTGTCTGCTCCACACTGACAGCTGCACTCATCACTCCAATGGCTGCAAGACTCAGCTACATCGCTGTCGTCATCACAAGAGTCATCTTGGGCTTTATGTTGGTAAGTAGTTTGTCTACTCTACACTGATACTTGCACTCATCATGCAGAGATGTTACGTTTTCGTGGCTAAATCTCAAAAGGAACATTACCTGTTGCCTACAAAATGGCTTTTCACAAATTCTCAATTTGCTCAGGAACGAAACATTTGTGATCCTATGTATATTAGACAAAAAGTGTTTTTCTATTCACATCCTCTACCAACCCTAAAAAAATGTGCATTTTATCAGAATCACTCAGTATTAGAAGTCCAGATTTAAACTAACCAGGCCTTAATTGTAAACACACAATTTACACACATTAATTGTTTTATTTGTTTGTGGTTTTGTATATCAGTAAAATTTATTGGTGTTACAAAAAAATTTGGACTTTGGCACAAATAGTAAAAACTATATTTGAATTGTAACTATTAAACTATATTTTTAATACAGTAGTGACCATTTGTAATTTACCTCATATTGAAAAGTTAATGTATGTTTTTCATTGTTGCTAAAGTTATAAACATGAATATGATTGTTTCACATTAAATGGTTCTCAGTACATTCCTCCTTTATACATATAATATTTTTCGAAAATAGCAGCTTCCACATTGGAAAACAATCACGAACAATTTAAAAACACAATAATAACTCACCAAATTACCCTCCCACAAAGTGATACCCGGTTACTATTTTTAAAACCTACTAACACAAAGGAAGTCATTGCAACAATATCCTCACTAAAATCCAAGTTATCTTGTGGAGTAGACGAGGTTCCATCAAAAGTCGTTTAAAACACTGTGCCAAACAACTAGCACCTCCATTAGTCAGCATAATAAACAAATCATTTAGTTCAAGACAATTCTCCTCTGCTTTAAAAACTGCTAAAATATATCCAAAACACAAGAAAGGATTCCTCATCAAACCAGAGAATTACCGCCCTATCTCGCTAATATCAACACTCTCAAAAATAATAGAAAAGATTGCTCTGTCAAGAATGCTAAACTACATGGAAAGAAATGAACTTATTACAAAAAATCAGCATGGATTTCTCAAGGGTAGATCCACCACCACAGCTGTTACAAATTTACTTGAAAAAATCACAGACAACCTGGAAGATGGCAAACATGTCTCAGCTATTCTACTTGACTACAGCAAAGCCTTCGATTGCTTGGGTCATGACCTCATCCTGAGAAAACTCTCGGCTTTAGGTATTGACTGCCTAGCAAAAAATTGGGTGGCTAGCTACCTGAAAGATCGTACACAAATTACTGAAATTCAACAAAATCTGAATGGAAAAAAATGTGTATACAGATCAAAGCCACTGCCAGTGAGAAGAGGAGTACCTCAAGGCTCAGTATTGGGCCCCTTTTTATTTATTCTTTTCACCAACGACTTTTCTGTTTTTATCAATGATGACAATGTAGAGACTATAATGTACGCAGACGATACAACTCTTCTATTTGCAAATGACACATCACATGAATTAGTAACTAGCATTTTATCATCTACAGACAAAGCACTCCAATACTGTATTCAAAATGACTTAGCTATCAATCCATCCAAAACCACACATATCAATTTTAGCAGAAAGACATGAACAAATACCAGATATTCCCAATATTTCAAGGGAACAAAAGACAAAACTACTGGGGCTTACAATTGATGCTGACCTTTCCGGGGGAGATCATATTAATGCACTGACCAAGAAACTCTCATCTGGGATATTTGTAGTCAAAAGAATGATGTGGATGGGGAGGCCCGGAATTAGCCAAAACAGCCTACTACGCGATGGTAGAATCTCACATTAGATATGGATTAATTTCTTGGGGCTCAACATCCGAGGCCAACCTTAACAAAATCCTGATCCTCCAGAAAAAAGGTATTAGAACACTTGCAGGCCTAGGCCCTACAGATAGCTGCAGAGAAGCGTTCAAGTCACTTAAGATCTTAACCGTCACATCACTCTACATACTTGCAGTTGTCATCTACACCAATCAGCTGGACCTTCCAAGAAATGAAGACATACATTCATACAACACTAGGAGAGCAGCCGACTACAGTCTTCCTATTCACCACACAACAACATTTAGCAAAAAACCTTCATACATTGGCCGCAAAATCATCAACTCATTGCCACAAAACCTTAAGGAAAGAGAGGAAAACCAGTTAAAAAATTAACTTCAGAACTGGCTAGTGGAGGCGACCCTCATACTCAACCAAGGGTTTTTTGACCTTTTATAAGATGATAAAACATTACATAAAATTAATAAATAAATAGATACATAAAATTGTAAAGCAAGATTACCACAAGTTGACGCCATTGTATTTCTTAAAGAAATTGCAAATTAAGAATATTGTCTATTGTCTATTGTCTACATAGATTTTATGTGCATATTATATTAGCTGTTTATAATGTACAAAAAGAGCTAACTATCATTTCATACACTGAAATGCCTATTTATAAATCTCTGATCAGGACTGATCATGATTTGAGTAAATTTCTATCAAAATGAGACCAATTAAATGTCTCCCAGGAAGAATGTTGCAAGCCTAAACATTTTACAAGGAGAATTTTATCATGGAAAGGATTCCTTATGGTCTTTTCTATCACCTAGTGTTATTTTTTTTAATCGTAACTAAAACCGGGACCTATGGGGTAGCAGAAATTGTTGTGTAGGGGAACAATTGTACTTGTACAGAGTCATGGTAGGGGAAAAAATAATTCACCTAATTTTAGCATGTTAAATCATTAAATGAAGGAACAATGTGGCTTGTAAACATTAGCAAATAGAAAAAAAGAAGTTAAGAAAGTTCAGAGGATTAGTGAATAAGAATATAAAAACTAAAAAGATGGAACCTGATAAATTTCTCTCAATTTTTACTCATGACCTACCTTCCTAAGTACATGGAAGAATTTGCCACTGACGATACTGATAATATAGTCTTACTTTTGTCTGAAAAATATGCTGGACTGCTAGAGAGTCAGTCAAATATTGTGATGAAAATGGCTTGTACCGTATTGGCAATATAACAACCTAGTAGTCAAATATGGGCAGAAGAAAGGAACAAACTGCTCACTTACAACTGTGTAAAGCTGGTGACAGAAGCAAAATACTTGGAAGGGATATTAGTAGATAAAACCTCAGCTGGATACTGCACATTGACAATCTAAGTAGAAAACTGAATACTGGGATCTGTATTATAACAAAACTAACAAAAACAAGTGATACAGCCTGTGCTAAAACAAAATACCATACACTGTTTGAATCTCATCTACAGTATGGTGTGAAAAATCTTCAACAGTCAATTGACATTTCATTTTAGTGATTGAAGAGGGCAGTGAGAACATTCCTGGTTTACAAACTGAGAGGGAGCTGTCGCCCATCCTTTATATAGACTTATCAATGCAGGTTGTCCTACCTATGTATGTTCTGGAGGTGGTAACATTTGTTCCTTAAAGTGGACAACCTAGAGGTTATAGCATCCATCACTACAACAGTCTAAGTGCAACAAACTTCCATCTTCCTGTTTATCGAATAGCTCTGTTTGAGGAGAAACCCTCGTACATGAGAATAAAGCTGTGGAACCATGTACCAGAAGACCTCAAGAAGTGTAACGCCAATAGTTTCAAGAATGAAGTAAAGAAGTGGCTGCTACAATAACCCTTTTACACCTTTGAAGAGTATCTTGGAAGAGGTGTATGATGCGATGAAAACAGAAGACCAATATAAACTTTGTAAATATCAATTTTCATTTTTAGTTTAATGAGACAGTTACAATTCTCCATAAATTTGTATATTATCTTTTGATAGATTGTTTAATCCAGAATACTATAATCTTACGATTATTTTTGTGACAAATTTTTTGTATAAAATGAATAATTATTATAACCTAAAAGAGTGGCTTATGTGATTATTTTTTTTCTTCTGTGTCTAATCAGTTCAATTAAAAAGTGTTTCTTTGGCAAAGATTAAACTAATGTATAAACATATGTTAGTTAAAAGCTTTCTTAAAATGTTATGTCCACTTAAATGTTGTTCCACTAACTAAAAAACCTTAAATGATCATAAGCATGTTATAAATAAATAGATTACAATGCATTGCATGTGGACCTTATTGATGCCAATTCAAAAATTATATTAAATCTTACAAAAAGGTGTGTTCAGAAAGTAATGGGAATCTTTAAGCATAGCTGGTTTGGAGAATTCAAATTCAATATTTTTTATTATGTCGGTACTCATGCTCTTGAAGTATAATAAAATCTCCAGCTGTATTCAATGGCAGCTGTTAAGGTTAGATGTGTTTTATGAACTTAGCAGTTTTATTTTTTTTTTTATGGATCCAAGAATTTGAAAAATTTTTTTTTTGTGAAAAATGAAATAAGATGTAACAAAATGTGGGAAATTGTTTAACAAAATGCCTATGATGAGTTGTATAAAGGTTTCAAAGATGACCGTAAATATATTGAAGATGGCGAATGCTCCGAACGCCCCAGCACATCAACAACAGATGAAAACGTGAAAAAAAGTGGAAGAAATGGTCATTATCTATTGCCGTATTACGACCAGAGAAGTCTCTGATGATGTTGGCATATCAATTGGCTCATGGCATGAAACGTGTTCAACTATTTTGTGTCAAATTAGTTACAAAATTGTTGAGTTTTGAAAAAAAAAACAGTGGTGAATGGAAGTTGGTCAGGAGTCACTAAATGAAGTCATCGGTGATGCAGAATTACTGAAACGTGTTATAACAAGTGAGGAAACATGGGTATATAAATATAACGTCTAAACTAAGGTTCAATCATCCTAGCGGAGGCATTCTGGAGCCAATTACCAGAAAAGATGCTGTTATGATGCTCCAGCCTCCATATTATTCAGACACGGCTCTTTTTTTATTTCCAAAAAAAAGAACCTTAAAGGTCCAAAGCTTTACAAAGATCGAATTTGAGAAGTGCTTTGATGATTAAGACAAATAAATGAACATGTATTGTTTTTTAATGAAAATGTTTGTTACTTTTTTCAACATACTTTAAACAATGTTTTATTCAGTTTCTGTAACATTTAGAAATGTATATGCGGAACATATTTACTGGGCATTCAAATCTGATCAATCCTGATGTCAGTCAATCAATTTTGATAAATTTGTTTCATCAAGTTCGTTTAAAATTTAGTATTAAGTTTCAAATAAAATCAGACAGTCAAAGGCTTGATCAACATTGATAGTGTAATTACATAGTTAATGATTTTTAATCCGTTAATTGTATTTAGTTTGAATAAATTCTTATCACACTTATATTACTACAACTATTTTGTTTTCATATTATTTTGATAAAACTGTTGTTAAATGCTTCAAAGGAGCTATGTTTCAAAACTTTAATTAATAATAAATCAGGCTATAAAATAGGCACCAAGTAATGTGGTGATTCAATTAAATTCATATTCTAATGTGTAGATATTATCAGAAACAGAAATTAGAACTCAAAGAGTATTTAAAATTGTAAACCACGAGCATCACTGTAAAAACTCTAGAGGTGGGGGGTACTGTAGGATTCAGAGAGAGCCCTATTAACCAATATGCTCCCCTAATGTAAGTGAACACATGCAGTCGAGAGATGATGTTAAACAACTATCACCCTGCAGACAGTGATGATAGCATCCGCTGTCTCTACTAGAAACTTATTGTACTAAACGATTTTAGTGGGGGATTTTAATTGAGTGTCCTTGTGACTTGCAAGGTCAAATCAAGTCCATAACACAAGCCTCTTGTTTGTCTGGCAACTTTTCTTGTGTGTTCTTCTATAGGCGTTTTGATTATAGAGGGGTTAATTTATCTTTGTGGGTGACAAAACAAACCAGAGGCTTCATTTTAATCTTTTAAGTATAGTTTACATAATTTAAAAAACATAGTTTATCCTAAAAATGTTCAACAAGAGTATAAAAAAGTTGTATAGTATTTGGACATATTTTACATTCAAACATAATTGTATTTTCATTTATAGTAATCAACTTTGGTGGGCTATGTTTATGTCTTTATATGCTGAAGATATAACTAATTTGTATTGTATTAACACCTACCTTCTTGATTTATAATGTCAGGGCAAAGAACTCTTGAATTATGTAGACTGTTTGTTCCACAAGCTAGTTGTCTTCAAAGTGTTACTTCTTATAGGAATTTCAGGTTCTATAGTAGTCAGTTGTATTCCATCCTGCATAAGATGAATTTTTTGGTGTATTTAGTAGTATGTATGATAAAGAGGAATTTGGTAGTCAGTAGTTCTTCGTATTGTAAGCGTGGATGTCCTCACCTCTTGGCAATTCCAGTTGATCAATATGCATAACCACTGCATGAATATACAGAGTCATGACTCAAGATTTTGAGTTTTGTAAGCCTCTCTACAGCTTTTCCAATGGGATGAGGCTGGCTATTACTCTTATGGCAATTTTCTGAAGGATAAGTATTCTCTTTTGAGGCTGTTCTTGGAGTTTCCCACACACACTCAATCAGGGTTGTATCTGATGTGGGATTCCATTAAAGCATAAATTTCACTGTCCTAGCTGCCAAACAGAACTATCAATTTCATTCTATGAAAACCACATAGACTCCAGAGCTGTTTCTTATTTTGAACGTCAACATGAGCGGTCCAGGAAAGGTCAGTATCTATTGTTAAGCACAGAAAGTTAGTTTGCTGTTCTTCTATAGAGATTGTGAATTTTGTTTATTTCTACATGTTTACGACTAACCCTAAAGTTGGTTTGTGTGTTGTCTTCAACGTTCTAAGTCGTTTCATGGTGGTAGCACTGGAGTCCTATATCTATCATGTGTGTAATTGTCACAGAAAAGAGATGAGCGTTTTCATTCTCAAAAAGCACGGTTGTCATCTGCATACATTATTGTATCCTCAGTTCTGTCATTTATAAAACATGGAAAGTCGTTTAGTACAAAGCACATACATGACAGGATCCAGTACTGAGACTTGAGGCATACCTCTTTTCACTGTTAATGGTTTAGATCTGACAGTACTGTTTCTATTGCTGTTTGTTGTCTGAACTTCAAACGATTTGCTTACGTCCTTCTAAATAGCTGGATACCCTAATCTCTAGACCTGCATTGAAATCCTAGTGCAGCCAGTATATCCAGTATAAAATGTATATCCTTCACAGTCAAATGCTTTGCTATAGTCTAGCAAAACAGCTGAGACATGGTTGTTTTCTTCTAATTAATCTGTAATAAACTCGACCGAGCTTGTAAATAATACTAACAATTGACTTCCCCTTGAGAAATCTATACTGGTTCTTAGCTAGGAAATTGTTAATTTAAAGGTAAGCATTTTTCTCAGTGCAATTTTCTCAATTATTTTGGAAAATGTGAAAAAGAGTGAGACTTTTTTAAGCTTGAGGTTAGATTGTTTAGATATCTTCAGTTCTAATGGGAATTGGGCCAGACTGAATGATTTGTTAATTATACTTGTTAAGAGGGACTATTAACTGTTTTGCATAGTGTTTTTACTGCTTTAGCTGGAAATTCATTAATGCATGGAATAGTTGTAGTAGCATTAGAAGTTTTAATGTTGCTTTTCTTTAGTCTTGACCTACAGACCTTAGAGTGTTGTCCCAATTTAGAACAAATGTTACATATAGCAATCGTTAATAGGACAGTTTATGCACGGTTGCCGACTGTATCTACAAAAATAACATTGTAATAAATGTATTAAAGGTACAGACATTTCTTTAATACCTGCCTGTATGGTAATCAAAATTAGAAAAACTACTCTCCCTTGAAATAAATTCTGACATGTATTTATGTGTTTTGCAGAAGGGATACTGCATCAGGAGATACAGGCAAACCATTTACCTTTTTATCTTATCACTTAAAATCTTAAAGACTTGACTTGACTTGATCATGGCATGTGTGTGTATCATTTAGTCGAAGAATTGTTACTCATAGAACTACAACGAGGTGGTAACGTTATGCATTTTGATGCTTATATAAACAGACAGCAATATATTATTTGTTAATTGATAAAGTCAAGAACGTAGCCAGGAAAAAATTTTTGGCAGTCCATACAACTTATATTTTCCGTAGTGGAGAGAGAGTAAGGCCCCATTTTTGTTCCTTAAAAAGTTCTAGACCCTTTTCTTTGTTGAGAACAATCTTTCAGCAGTACATGTCAGTAATACTGAATTATTTAAATAATAATATTTGTTTACTAAAAAAGTTAATTGGAAAAATTTAAAATCTGTGGGGGGGAGTCCGGAACCCTTGGACTAACTTCCTTCCTACGTCCTTGGTTAAAGTTCTCTATTAAATTGGTCCTCAGGTTTGTTTGGCTACATGCAACGATCGTCACTAGGATTCTCAGAAGTAATTATATGCGTGTTTGTAGGTAATAAGGTAGTTACTAGAGCTGCCAGGTTCCCTTGTCTAGCCAAATAATATAAAATATAAATGAGTATAACCTTGGAGATGTCCATATAATTGTAAATAAAAAATGTTTTAAAATTAAAAAAATGTTAATCTTAATTTTTAATTAATTAAGTTATTTATATAATGTTATGCAATGTTATTTATATAATGTTCGATGTAATTCATCAACTGTGTAAAATCCCCTGGACAACAGGATTTTTTCAGGTTTTTATTTTTAATGATTTGTCCTTGGTTTCTATTTTAATAGACTGTTTCTAATTTAATGTTTGAAGGTAGAGTAAGGTGGTTACCAGGACTGCCCTTGTGTAGCCATCTCATTTGTCAGAACTGGATTTATTGAAATATTGTAGGTTCCACTTAAAAATTACTTTATAAATTTACTTATAAAGTTCAAATAAATTATAAAATTGTGTTCTATGTGCTTTATATTGTTCAGTAGTCCACTCTTCATGATTAATAAGTATTTTATAACTTTATAGTTATGACCT
Source organism: Homalodisca vitripennis (assembly GCF_021130785.1). NCBI lineage: Eukaryota > Metazoa > Arthropoda > Insecta > Hemiptera > Cicadellidae > Homalodisca > Homalodisca vitripennis. The sequence continues at coordinate 23,927 of NW_025783556.1, forward strand.
CGCAATGAGAATTTCTTTAAACCTTGATCTCATTTACATTTTATGAACTGAAATTGTGATCGGTTAGATAGCTACATGTATTTGAGTATTGCATATAAAGCACAAGAATTACAGTTACAGTCTAGACAAATTAATACTCTGAGCAATTATTTCTCAAATATATTTACAATATTTATGTGATTCCAGGGAGCTACATGGCCTGCAATGCATCCCATGGCTGCCAAATGGATCCCGCCTAATGAGAGGAGTAAATTCATTTCAAAACATGATGGGTAAGTTGTGAAATAGACAATTCTTGTCTCTCTTTTTTTACTTGCACAATATTCTGAACTGAATTCATTGGACTTAATGGTAATTAGCAATGAAGCACTTTGTTTGATCTATTGATAACTTTGTTACATTATTATCCTATTTAAAGATTTGTTTGGAAATTTAATACTGCAAAAACTTGGTACTGAACTGATTGAGTTGGCATTTTGCATGAACTTAATAGTTTAAAAACTTGGAATTGACATATTTTAAGTCGTATTTCATAGAGTTCTGTCTGGTTAGCCCTTAAAAATTTCAGTAAAAATATTGAACGCAAGTGACTAAAAACATTTGTAGGTACCTATTGGTTTTGAAAATAAAAAATCTATTGGCTCCCTCAATGTAAATAAGACACTAAATCAATAAAAAAAGTTGTAAAAATTGAGTCCAAAATTTATTTTTAATGCTGTTTTGAGAAAAGTTTTTGCTAAAAGTTTATATTTCACAATACAGTGGCGAACAAATTAATCCGAACAAAGGGAAATTTTGGTCTATTGTTGGAATTTTCCCCCCTCAGTGGCAGCCTGCTTACCCAGAATGCAATAAGTGCATGTTTGGTAATTGAGGTTATGTTGCTGATATGTACACAAACGACTGATTTAAGTGTTTTTATCTGGTTATATAAGTGGATTTATATTAGTTTCTGTGTATTACCATATTTAGTGTATCAAGTCACAAAGACGTACAGTCTACAAACAATGGATATTAACTCCACGGAAACGCTCAAAAAATTGTTGCATTGTCTCAAACACACACAAATGACTCAAAGACAGATTGCTAGTGAGTGTAGTGTAGGGTTAGGTACAGTGAATGACATTATCAAACGTTTCCGTGATACAGGTTCCTTCTCACAAAAAGGAAAGGAAAATGTGGCCGAAAAAAGAAAACTACGCCAACACAAGACAGATTACTGGTAAAAAAAGTAAAATAAATCCCGAGAATGACCGCTGTTGATCTTAATAGGGATTTAAGAGCTAGTGGGACCAATGTTTTGACATGACAGTTCGTAGGAGATTGCTCGCAGCTGGGAGGGTTGCTATCAAACCTAAAAAGAAACAGTTATTGACCAAAGCCATGAATGTCAAAAAGACTCCAATGGGCAAAAAATCATAAAGACTGGACTATTGAAATGTGGAAAAATGTGATTTTTTTGGATAGACGCATTTCTTTGTACAAGGCGAGAAAGTACCCTACGTCCGTAAGTCAGCAGATGAGAAGTTGTCGCCTGCCCATTTGCAACAAGCTCCTAAATACCCACAAAAAAAAATGTTTTTGGGTTATTTTACCCATGAGGGGGACAGGAGCACTTGTACCTGTAGAAGGAATGATGAAATCGGAACCAGTACATGGACATATGCCAACGAGAATCGTCCCACTCATGCAAAGGAATCCAGATCTCATTTTCCAACAGGATCTTGCGCCATGTCACACTTCTAAAACAATGAAAGCATTCTTCAGAAACCAACATATTGAGGGTTTTTGTCGTCGGCCAGGGAAAACTCTCCCGGATTCTAAACCCATAGAGAGAATCTTGAGTGTCAGAAGGCCAATATGTGAAAGAAAAAAGCTTGGGAAAGGATAATGGATTGTTGCAGAATTAAGATTGAACTAAAAGTCAAATGTCGGTAATTTCAGGGTACTGAGTAGGTTCCACGATGAAGACCATTAAACAACCATTGTATCTAACACTGGGTGGAATCCAATGCCAAAGAGGGTTAATGAGCTACATCAAAAATAAGGGTAGGTCATATAAATCTACTAATAGCTGTGTAAGTTGTTTCATTGTATACTATACCATGTACTAATAAAGTTCTTCTTCGTCAAAATTCCATCTATGTGTCGGATATTAATTTGTTTCAGCCAACTGTATTTGGCCTATTTCTAACCACATATTTAACACTTAGAGCCAATTCAACATTAATCCCATCAGTTTATTCCCAGTATAAATTTAACCTAATTTAACTCAGAAAAACCTACGTTAATTAAACAAAACTGGACTATTTCACACCATAAAGTTCATCTTTTTAAGAATATGTTTATTTAAACCCTCTAAAGTGTCATTAGTAAACAAAAAAAGTTCAATTATTGGCGGATATGCGAAAATTCGGTGAATTAGAAGATATAGAGGAATATTTCAGAAATTATTTGAGGATTTGGTTTAGCGACTGTTTAGTTTATTAAACATTTTGATCTTGAACGGTTTGATAAACATTTTGGTAGAATGATTATGTTCCATGCCCATGAAATATCACGAGGATAATTTTTTCTATCGTAAAGGTGGTCATGAGAGTTAATAAATTTCATTTACTTTACGTTCATTCATTCAATAACCTCTGTTATATATGGCACACAGTTCGAAATCATCTTCTTAAATGGTACATTGGGCAAGTGTTTTGGAAATTGTTTTACAGCTAAATCATTTGCTGTGACCAGTATTGGTGACAACATTATTGAGGGATATGTAACGATTTTTATAGCCAGATTTTTCAGTTAGTGTTCTTTTAACACTTCCAGAGGTCTGTGGCGTGCAGTCGTATGTTAAAAGTTAAACCAAGTGTAGGGTGGGGCACATATGTTAACTTGGGGAGTGGGTGGCTCATTAGTGATAGAGAATAAAAAACACTGGATCCCAAAAACAAATCCTTTTGTGGGACCCTCATACCAAATAAGTTGGAGGATCTGGATCTCCTCAAAATTTATATACCACTTACTCCATTTATTTCTGTGTGTCTTAGCTCAAACTAGCCTTACTCTCCCATCCCTCAATGTTAGCCTTGAGACCATTACCATTGCTGTTCCCTGTTACTCTTTTTACTCCAGATTTTTTAGTTTTTGAGTCTATAATAAGATCATGAATTAGTGGGCAGTCTCAATAGCCTTACGGAAAAATGTCTAAGAAAATATTCCTGGTTGTTTGCTTTTTCCTCTTCTAAGGCATGTCCTTACAAGAAATTTTCAATACCATTTTGATGATGGATGTGCAGAGGGGTGGTAGATATTCCTCTCTCTCTCATTAAAAGCCATTGTTGGACAATTTGTCAGTTGATTATATTCTCGTGAAAGTAAAACCAATTCTTCTGTCATCAGAAACACTCTATACTTTTCACAAAGCTATTAGATGAACGTCAAGATATTTAAAAGATAATAATGGTAAGTTATAATTACTGACTTCCAAAGTGCTTTAATTTTTTTTTTATAAACTTTTTTAACTGTCAAATCTGAAGGATAAATTTTACTCCATCTTTGGAAGGACTTAATAAATTATGTCCACGAGGGGTTAATGCAAGTTATTCAGGAGCAAAATTTTTAAATGATTTTTGATGGACACCATATTTTCTAAATTTTTCTCTGTGTGGGCCATGCTGCATTTTATGGAAAGTCGTACTATAAGCCTCAGTCTTTTGAAAGCTACATCATCATCAGCTTGTAAGATTTTTTAACTCTTTATTGTCCGATTTCTTCAAACAGGTGCTGTAACACACGGTACTATTTGCCACGGTTTATATTTACTGAGTAAAATGCCAGAGCTGCTCCCATAGTATAGCATAACATGTAGCATGTTACTCATCCCACCATGATCAAAACTAGCAGCCTTAATTCAGCAACTTCTTCATTTACCAAAACGTGTCAATCATCAAGAGTATGATTCATCATGTCCAAAGTCACCATTCATTTTCAGTATGAGGTTTTTACAACTGAGAAATGCTTTCTATTTCTAGACTATCCTATATAAACTCACAAAAGGCATCTGGGATACATCTAATAAATGGATTAAAAACATCCTCCATTATCATTATTTCAAAAAAAAAATCCTGCCATAGCAAACAGAACCACAATTTTAAAAATAAAAATTAAAAAACTTACAAACTCAAAAAAATGCACTTTGGAGCGAAAACTAGAAAAAAACATATAATGTCCTGTTTTTCCTAATATGTATAAATTCACCATGTGCTTTCGGAAAATGGCTTACTTAGCTTGGACCGTCAGAGTTTTTTTTTTAGTAGTATTAACAGGTTGGCTGCCACACTGATATTGTGTCCAAAGCTTGACTGCAATGGAGTAGATCAATTTTGATACTACTCAATCTGTTTAGTTCCACAGGCCTTGAGTATCATATGTGATACTCACAGG